>NC_043702.1:70386532-70476456 GCF_006229205.1 Suricata suricatta
TCACTCATCATCAGGGAAACACAAATCAAAACCACACTGAGATACCACCTCACACCAGTCAGAGTGGCTAAAATGAACAAATCAAGAGACTATAGATGCTGGCGAGGGTGTGGAGAGACGGGCACTCTCCTACACTGTTGGTGGGAATGTAAACTGGTGCAGCCACTCTGGAAAACAGTGTGGAAGTTCCTCAAAAAACTATCGATAGAACTCCCTTATGACCCAGCAATAGCCCTGCTAGGGATTTACCCAAGAGAAACAGAAGTGCTGATGCATAGGAGCACATGTACCCCAGTGTTCATAGCGGCAATGTCACCAATAGCCAAAACATGGAAAGAGCCTAAATGTCCAACACTTGATGAGTGGATCAAGAAGATGTGGTGTGTGTGTGTATGTATATATATGTATATATATATATATACATACACACACATATACACACACATACATACCACAGTTAACAATATATATATATATTACACACACAGACACACACACACACACACACACACACACACACACACACACACACACACTGGAGTATTACATGGCAATGAAAAAGAATGGAATCTGACCATTTGTAGCAAAGTGGATGGACCTTGACGGTGTCATGCTAAGCGAAATAAGTCAGGCAGAGAAGGATAGATACCATATGTTTGCACTCATAGGTCTAACAGGAGAACAGGAGAAACCTAATGGAAGACTAGGGGGAAGGGAAGAGGGAAAGAGAGTTGGGGAGAGAGAGGGATGCAAAACCTGAGAGATTATTGAATACTGAAAGCAAACTGAGGGTTGAGAGGGGAGGGGGAGAAGGAAAAGAGGTGGTGGTAATAGAGGAGGGCACTTATGGGGAAGAGCACTGGGTGTTATATGGAAACCAATTTGACAATAAACTATTTTTAAAAAATCTTAAAAATCACTCTTCTAGATAGTAGTTTCCCCAAAAACCATGTCAATGTACAAAACATTACCTTCCAACCTAACATTATGACATGACATATTTTGACTAGTGCCCAGCCAGAGCCAACTAATCTCCAGATGGCTCTACTGACTAAATGAAATTTATACTAATTGACAGAGATTGGGTTCTGCAAGTTAAAGATACAAACCCCAACAATACAAGGACAGAATGAAAGGACAATGACAAGAACAAAAACACAAAAACAAAAACACATGAATAAAAGAAAGCAAACTGTAACTCGGAAAGCAAAAGAGTAGATAAAGGATCAAGATTTCCCAGAATGGCACTAGAAATTAGGAAAACTTTGAGAAAAAGTGTATTAACAAAGAATAAGTAACTGAGGACCAAACAAAACAAAATAAAACAAAACAAAACAAAAAAACCCTAACTCCACCATGAGAGTTGGACAAAACAAATCCTAGGTTCCTAACACTTACCTCAATATTCAAAGGATACTAGCTTCCCCCAATTCAAAATACTGTACTGATTTTTATAAGCACACACTAGTGAGCAGACAGCTTGCTTCACTGGTGATTTAGAAATGGGCTAAAAGACTAATTTTAACGTCTAAGTTTCAGGACCTAGCAATAAATACTTGCTATTTTCACACTGGATGGGGGGAAACTATTTAAAAAAATCATTTGGTTTATGTACAAAGTAAGAACCACTACACTATAAACCTTCAAAATGCAATTCTTTCCTTTCACACTGTTACCTGCAAGTAAAATTTCAAGAAGTTTCAGAAGGGTCACGGGTATTCAGGGAGAAGTCAATCTGATTCCTTTGGGGGGAAACAACGAACAAAAACATAACACTTCTAAAGTCATTTATGGTGTAGTTGGCTACAAATATCAAAGGTACATGAAATGCACAGGAGTGGAGGACAATGTTAACTGGAATAATACGAATAGGCATATATATTACCATCTGATAGAGTGATCTATATCTTCTCTAAAGTTTCTGTATCAAATTTTAAGTCTCTAAGATAACTGGCAAAAAAAATTTTTTTTAATCCCAGTGACAATAATCTTAGAGTAAGAAACTTCAGAATAAAATATATCTAGGCCAGCACTGCCCAAATTAATTTTCTGTGATGATGGGAATATTTATTTGTGTTGTCCTACATGCTAGGCACTAGCTAGGTGTGGCTATTGAGCATTCAAAATGTGGCTAGTGTGACTAGCCACACTAGGAACTGAGTTTTTAATTTTAATTTATTTAACTTTAAACAACTATACCCAAATGTGGCCAGTGGGTATGTATTAAGCAGTACAGATAATTAAGATATGATAGACCACAGTTAACAAGCCTACAAACTTTACTGATATTACTCTAAGTATAATATAGTAAAATACCTAACAATGTTTTAGGGGCACCTGGGTGGCTGTCAGTTAAGCTTCTGACTTCAGCTCAGGTCATGATCTCATGGTCTATGTGTTTGCGCCCCTTATCGGGCTCTGTGCGGACAGCTCTGAGTTCAGAGCCTGCTTCAGATTCTGTGTTTTCCTCTCTCTATCTGCCTCTCCTCCTGCTCATACTCTCTGTAAAATAAACAAACATTTAAAAAATTATGTTTTAAATCTGATATTAAAGCTATAAACTAAATTGGTACCATTTCAATAATACATTTGGGTTGGTTAAGTTCATTTGTATAACTAGTTTTGCTATTTTTATGTAATAATGTGGCATTCCTTCCTTCACATGTCTTTTACTTACTATCATTCATTCTTAGAAAAATTTTATTTTTCCAAAAATAATAATACTGTAATAAAAGTACTTGAAATAAGCCAATTTAAAAATGGACAAAGGGGATGTCTGGGTGGCTGATTCGATTGGCATCTGACTCTTGGTCTTGGCTGAATTCATGATCTCATGGTTTGTGGGTTCAAGCTCCATGTTGGGCTCTGTGCTAACAGCTTTGGATTCTCTCTCAGGCCCCGCTCTCACAAACAAATAAATAAACATTTAAAAAATGGGCAAAGAATATGAACATTCTTTCAAAGAAATACAAATAACCAATAAACCCATGAAAATATGCTTAAATATCTTTAGTCATTAAGGAAATAGAAACCAAAACTACAATGAGGTATCACTTCACACTCATTAGGAAAGCTATAATTAAAGATAGGTGATATCAAGTGTTGGTGAGATCGTAGAGGACTGGAACCCTCAGATTTCGGTGTTTAGATGGGAAAGTACAACAGTGTAGCTACTTTAGAAACAGTTTGGCAGTTTCTCAAAAAGTTAAAACAAAGTAACCAACCAATAGGACCCAGCAATTTCACTCGTAAGTATATACCCAGAAGAACTGAAAACATATTTACACAAAAACACACATCAATGTTGCTCACAGTAGCATGTTCTTAAAAGCCAAAATATGAAAACCACCAGATGCCCAGCAGCTGATAAAGGGATAAGTAAAATGTGGTATATGCATACAGGAATGTTACTCAGTTCTAAAAAGGGATGAAGTATTAGTTCATGCTACCACATGAATGACTCTTTAAAACATTATGCTAAGTAAAAGAGGCCTGTCACAAAAGTCCACATACTGTATGATTCTATTTATGTGCAATGTCCAGAGTAGGCAAATCCACAAAGTAAATTAGTAGTTTTCAGGGACTAGAGGGGAAAGGGGAACAGGGAATGGTTGCTTAACATGTAGAGGGTTTATTTTGGGGGTGATGCAAATGTTCTGGAATAAGAGTGATGACGACCATGTAACTTAGTGAATAGACTATAAACACGACTGAATTCTACACTTTATAAAGGTGAATTTTATGGTATGTGAAATACACCTCAAGTTTAAAAAGCACTTCAATTTTTGGTTTTAAATTTTATAAATTTCATGATTATATACTTCATCTATCTTGGGGTGTTTTATTTTTTCCTCTAAAGACATACTGGTCATTTTAGGGGTGCCTGAGTGGTTCAGTCAGTTAAGTGACCAACTTCAGCTCAGGTCATGATCCTGTGGTCTGTGAGTTCGAATCCCGTGACAGGCTATGTGCTGACAGCTCAGAGCCTGGAGCCTGCTTTGGATTCTGTGTCCCCTCTCTCTCTCTGCCCCTCCCCCACTCATGCTCTGTCTCACTATGTCTCTCATAAATAAGTAAATGTTAAAAAAATTTTTTTTAAAGAAGAAAAAAGAAACACTGGTCATTTTAATAACTGGTTTTGTGTAAGAAGAGATATTTGGAAACCAAGGTTCTTCTATACAGAAGGCAAATTTTAAAGGTTCCTAGTTACTTAAAGTTAAAGCAGGAAACATTCAACAGAAATCAGTGAAACCTCTGAGCCAGCACTGACTTCTGAGCAGAAAACGACAGGTGTACGCACCTAACCCAGAGATACAGGGAAGTCTATAATTAAGGTTCTTTCCATAAAGCAGCAGCATTTCTGAACCAAATCTAAGAAGAAAGATGAAATCCCTGTTTCTGACATCCTCAGCTGACAAAGGATCTGAGAAGTGAAGACTTAAGCCACATGGGCAGCCCTGATTGACGCTAGAGATGAAGAAAAAGTGGAGCCATGTTAGGAGCAAGCCCTGGGTCTTTCAACATTAAGCCAAGGAAACATAAGAAATGGCCTGAAATTTCTTTCCCTAAAGATACAAACAGAAAATTGGGGTAAAGAATAAGGCAAGTAGGAACACAGAAGTACAAAACTTACATAGATCAAGGAGAGAAAGCAAAAATGCTTTAAAAATACATTTTTATTTCATGACTTGGAGAAAGGATTGCTTGCCTTGGTCATATAGTAAGTCAGAGACTAATAAATCAAAGGTGATTAATACAAACTCTTATTCAGTTGTCATCTTAGAGAACCAAATTACCACCTGTTATAGGTTAAGGAAATTTATTTTCTTTAAAAATGGTTGCTATTAGTTGAATTCTATTCCAAATTGATAAATATATCAAGATTCTCATTTTAAGTGCAAAAAATGTCAAACTTCTTAGAGAAGCTTAAATATGAATATATCAAGGAAAAATAAAAATTTAAAAATTATGTTGCATTTATAAGCTAGCTAATATTTAACATCTAAATTGCTACAAAGCTAAAAAGGTTGAAAAATAAAATAATGCTCCTTAAGTAACTCCTACTAAACAGAAGCCTCCTGATTCAGCAGCCCAGCCTAGAAAAGGAATGGGAATAAGTCCCTTCCATCAAAGTACTCAGTCGGTGTAATTTACTAACTCTAATAATACCAGAGAAAAAGTGACAGGAAATCATATAACCCTAACAAAGATTTCCATCTCTCAAGATCCAGTGTTTACATAGTAAAAATAAAAACATGATGAAAAGGATAAATACCAACTTCAGAAACCTTAAGCAAATTTGGCAAAACAAGATCTTTGAATGATAGTTTCATCAGTGTTCATTCCATTATTCTCTGTACTTTTCTATATTTGAAATATTCCATAAAATCCTTAAATAAAAAGTCTCATTATCATTAGTGATTACCAGTTTCACTGACCCCAAAAGCTCAAATTATGTGTTTTTTTTTTTTTTTGAGGTACAATTGACCTAACATTATGCTTGTTTCAGGGATACAATGTAATGACTTGATATTTGTATACATTGGGAAATGACCACCACTCATCACCATCCACAGTCACAAAATTATTTTTCTTGTGATAAGAACTCTGAAGATCTCTCTTAGCAACTTTCAAATATGCAATACAGTATTAGTAACTATAGTCAACATTCTGTACATTACATCGCCATGACTTATTTATAACTGGAAAATTTGTACCTGTTGAGCCCCTTCACCCATTAGACTTCAAATTATGTTTTCGAACTACCAAAACACTATGTAGAGAGTTCATATTTTGTGCTTCACCGTGCTGATTGAGGTTTAAGCCATTACTAATAACTTAGGTGATTTGATCAAAAATATTTACAAAGCTATTTAACAGAAAAAAAATGATACACTGCCAATGAAAAGCCATGGACAGCAGGCAGATGCCACACTTGCTGATGACTCCATTTATCTTGATTAGTATCATAGTTAATACAATACTTCTAAAACATATGTCTATCTTTTCATACAAAGAATTTAAAGGCCATATTGTCAGCACAGTCCAAAGTGTTTATTAAACTTTGAATGTCAACCTAATAGCAAGTTATCAGCTTATGAGCATGTCACCTTACCATATTTTAACTCACTGAGTGAAGAAACAAAGCATACAACAAATGTGATACTTTTAAGGTACAAAAGTAATTTTTGAATGTTTCTTTTTAAAAACATTAGGGTGTCTGGGTGGCTCCGTCGGTTAAGCATCCCACTTCAGCACAGGTCATGATCTCACAGCTTGTGAGTTCAAGCCCTATGTCAGGCTCTGTGCTGATGGCTCAGAGCCTGGAGCCTGTTTCACATTCTATGTCTCCCTCATGCTCTGGCCTTCCCCTGCTCGTGTTCTGTCTCTCTCTCTCAAAAGTAAACATTAAAAAATCAATCAAAATAATCTAAATAAATATCTTTATAGTCTGGGATAGAGTCAAAATTCATCTTTATTCAACGACCTCACATCTTGTAGCTAACATTTGGAGTTAAACTTCAAACCACACCCTTTCAAAAACAAAATTGCAAACTTAAGATCTCTAACCTTTGCCAGTCTATTTTTGAATACTGAAAATGTCTTCAGCCAGGAATTTCTCTCTAGAATACAAGAGCTGGGAGAATAAATTTTGTCCCTGGCTTATCTCTTACACATATGAAGCATTATTATAGTTATTAGCTTATTTATTTGCATACCTCAGAAGTTAGTCCCTATGGCTTAGCTGGCATGGAGTTTTAGCCATTTTTTAAAGCAGGAAACTATTACCAGGAAATTGAACCTCAGTCTAATCCCAGCTGATCAATATGACAATAAATTTTAGGGACCCTGGCTATAAAACTGGTACTTCACTTTTCTTTACAGTGTCTGTCCCTTGCTGCTTGACTTCCATAATTAATGCCTCAGTGCTACAAGAACTGAGATTTCTGCTGCGCTAAAGTACTTCATTCACTTTGCCATGATTTTCTTCTAATTATTTATTTGTAAAAGGCACACCTACACCTCACTTGGCCTAGATCATTTTCTGTTTTTAAATTGGAGGGGGGTGGGGGGAGAGGGAGAGATTAAGTTCTAAATTCTCATCCAAATTAGCCAAGGGGAAACGTGGTACCTTGCCCAGGATGCTGCTATGCAATCACACTGGACCTGTATCCTTGCACTGATCCACCTACGCAGTTCCTGTGGCCTTGGAACAACTGGGCCCACCATCTATTGCTGTCAACAAGTTCTCTTCCTCTCCTTGGTACACATAATACAGGCAGACTGTAGATTAAAAGCTGATAGAGTACACTGATCACCTATGTGTGTCCTCATATAAAGCACAGAACTATGCATGTAGACATCTAAAGGTTTAAGACAGGTTCTGGCCAAACCAAGAGGTCAGATTCATACGCAAGACCTAAATATTTGGCCACTGCCAGTGTTCTAAAATCAGAGATACCTAATCAGCATTTAAGATTTCTGTTATTAGTGATAATGGTTTTACTGCTTTTCTTGGATATAAAGACTAATGGATTCCAACTGGGTCTGGAACCTATGAAGGAAAAGTTTTTTATAACAGACAAATTACAGCAAAATATTGTGATAAAGTGCTTCACAACTAACACATTAAGACAATGTAAATTCACATATAACACATGTATATATAACTGAATTGACACCCAAACTCCCAGAATTTGTGCTTGGCTAGCTTTGTAGGCAGACTTCCCTTTCTCACTTCATTAACCTTGCACTGATCCACCTACACAGTTCACAGGACTGAATTTTCTGTATCCCACTAATACTATTATGGCAGGGTTTGACTGTGCCACTTAAGAGATTTATATTTCTTTTTAGAAAGAGAGCATAAGCCAGCTTAACTTATGTTCCAAAACAGGGCTCGATCTCAAAACTACAAGATTGTGACGTGAGCCTAAATCAAGCGTTGGATGTTTAACTAATTGAGCCACCCAGGTGTCCCAAGAGAGTACTTTTAAATTGGCTAGCTAGATAGCATGGCTGGGCCTTTCCTGCAACCACCTCCAATTTTAACTCTTGGATTTAAATAGAATGACCATAAGACATGATATTTGAAGTAACAAACCAATTGAACTACATGAGTAGAAGACAAATCCTGATGCAAATTTCTTTAGCACACCATTCACTGCCACCTCATCAATTTCTTCTATGTAACTCCTACGACATAGATTTAGTTCAATAGCATCATTAGCTTCTCATATTTACTTTCAATATCACAATGCACCACTAGACCAAAGCTTTAAGTATTAAGACCAGCTATTTAACATGAAGCAGAAAGATGTTATTGGTCAGGCTATTTCAATGAGATAGTAAGTCCAAGAAGAGATAGAGAGGCCACTTGAATGTTTTGGTAATACAGTGAGAATGAATGATCTAGGATCAACTCCTTGATTCATCTTAAACTGATCATTTGAGTCATGCTGGAAACTGTGTACCTTGTATTTACTTTTTAGAAAAAGGTATACTTTGAATATGCATAATAGTTTGACTCCAGTTTTTGAAGACATTAGAATGCCAAATCTAGGTCTACATGTGGGTTCCCTACCACTTGCATGTATGGGTTTATTTCCATCAGTACCTCCTAAAATTTTAAAGCATAATGTAGCAATCACTCTATATAGCTTAAAATTAAAGCCTATGAACTAAAATATAAAATCAAACACAAAATTTATCCATGAAATGAAAGAAAAATTAACTCCCAGTAAGGTCAACATATCTTTTGTGACCTAGCTAATAATTTGGGGTTATAACGTGGTATCTAGTTTAGCTTCATGCTAAGGCTTGGGTCTCACTGCTTTTCAGCTTTACAACTTAGATGTGTCTTGGAGACTGGATGACAAAAATGATTATCAGTAACACAGATTCCAAAGATGCCACACACCTGCCACAGTTTCAACCTGAAGTTGAGTTGCAGGAAATAACTCCTCCACAGTAGCCTGAAGCAAGGTGACCACTGGAGTAGCAAACTGATTACCTTAAGAAGTCAAGTAAGGATGTGGCATGCCAAGGACAATCTAGCCTCCATCACAGGAAGGACTCTTCAGGAGCTTGGGAGGCCTGGCCTGCAAAGCCTATTCCTACAAAGGATGACGAGGCTGCAGATACACCTAGACACAACTACTTGAGGAGAGCACCTACGCCTCCTGATCCAGGAGTGACCACCTCTTCAGAGCTCTGCTCATTCACCCAGAAAAGGAAGGGACTGCATGTGGTGATTTCTAACATCCTTCCTTGGTCAGAAAGTCTTTGATCCCATAAGCATTAACCTCAAAGGCAATGCTATCCTCAAATGAGTGTGGATCATGAGACCTGTGGCTTAATAAATTTAAAAAGGAATTTGATTATTTACCACAAAATAGCAATAGCAGTCACCTCTGGGTACAGGTAAATATAGGTGGATTTACTTTCTTCCTCTGTGCTTTTAATCCACATTTAAAGATTTTTCTACAAAAGTATGGATCACATTTATAACCTGAAAAAAAAAGTATTTTAACAGTGGATTTTCCTGTTTTTAAAATAGCAGTTTTCTATTCTAAGACTAACACTGTTTTTTTTTTAATTTCAGTTAAAACTTTAGAGGATGAGCCTCAATTCAAAAGTACAGAAAACTGTAAAATGTGACACCACAGCACATTTTTGCTATGCATGTGGATGACAACCAGCAGCATAAATGTGAACCTGAAATCTTATCTTTAAAATCTAGTTCCTAAGATAAGATCACACGTGTACTGCAATGCCCCAGTGATTTCCTCATCACATCTAAACAGAATCAGTGTACCAGTTTTCTAAAAGGGTAAGAGCTGGTCTCAATTATTAAGCTAAAGAGAAAACAGGGGTGATATTTCTTTCCATTTACTACAGTTTATCCTAACTCTTTGGGGGAGGGTGGAAAGCAAAGAACCATTTGGAAATCTGTTCAAAGCTTGTAACTGCTCTCAAAAATAAAAATAAAAATAAAAAAGTTTGCATACACTCAAGTCTCCTTGAGTCTGTAAACTATTCCTAATATGTAGAACAACTTCAAACGCCTAAATATTTATGTGATTTGTAAGTGTCTGCACTGAGTTGAAATTCCCCAGAATGAGACCCCAAGACTAGGATTTGAGTACAAGCAATTGACTTGGGAGGTGGACAAGTAAGATAGGCCAGAGAAAGACATCAATACAGGGGGCATTAGTGAGCAGGTTAGGGCTGTGAACAAGCAGATCCCATCCCAGACTTCTGGAAGTCTACAGAGGGCAGGCATCAGATATACCTCCAGCAAGGGGTGAAGAAGAGGTTACTGGTCCAGCTCTTGCTGGTTAATCGTTGAGGGCTGCTAGGGCTCCTAAGGGTGATAGCCTCCTGGCACTTCTCACCTGACCCAATGCTGGAGGCAGAGAAAGCCTTCATGCTATAAGTCCCAGGGGCTTGCGGCAGGGCATTGTTGGGTCAACAGGTAATGAACTGATGGTGAGCGCCATGGGATGTGGATAGGACACACAGGTTACACTGCCATCATTACGTGCAGTAAGAAAAATGTCCTTACTTAAGGTAAAAATGCAGCTATAATCTCTACAAAGACTTATAGAGTGCCTGTTCTGTGCCAGGTACTCTGTGGGTGCTAAAGATTAAAAAAGAGAGAGAGAGAAAAGAATAAGGGCAATTTCGTGACATTTAGTTAACTTGGTAGGGAGGTGGACAATAGGTTATCAAAAAATTAAAAGCTCTAATAAAAGGACTTAAAACATGGGGCCTGGCGTCTTGGCATTTCAAGTAGAAAGATTATCTCTTCAAAGCAGTTATAAAAGTAACATTTCTTCCAGAAGAGACAGAGGAAGAGCAGAGATCTCACCCTGATGGCAGCAATAAAACACCACACAATCTGCCAAGTCACAATTTTCTTCCAACCCACCAAAGATGTAAAACCTCAGTATAACCTAGAATTAAAGGATGAGGAGAGGCACCTCAAATGACAGACTGGCTCACCGGTGCAGATGCTGCTGAATGCTGGTAAGAAATGAGCTAGAATTTTTAGCAAATTGGTAAAGTCTGAACGTGGGTAAGCAATAAAAACAGAAATCCACAGGGCAATGACAGGAAGTGAATTCACACTCGGGTTCTACTACACGGACCTCCCAGGTGCTACCACTAGAGTCCTGAGACAGCCTCCCAGCAGGTGCAGGGCTGGTGCATAGGAAGAACGGTTGCCATGGGAAAGGTACAAAACCTCGCCTGGATCCTCTTCTCCTATCCCTACTCGGGAACAAAGCCTCAAACTGCTGAGGGAAGGGCAAAAAGACGGTCTTCCTTAGAACACCGGTGGAAGCCCGCTGCAGCTGGTAATTCCTGTCAGTATAGTGAACAGTCTAACTTAGGAAATACCATGCTTGTTACCAACACAGCTTTAAGACCCTGGTCCACCCAAAGTCCCAGGCCACCAGCCTAAGTCCCTTTCCACAAACACTTCTGGACCCACCCAGGATGGAGGAATCTTTCCAGGCCTTGGAGGTTAAGAAGAGATAATCATAGCCCAAGAGGGGGCTCAGTGGAAGAAAAAAATTTAAAGATGAAGGCTATGGATGGAGCAAGGAAGTCAAAGAACAGAACTAATTAATAATCAGGAAGAATGGATTATAAATCACTTAGCACGAGTTTTCTTCTGAATGTTACATCAATGCAGTTGCTTAGACATGCAAGTTTAATTTTTGTTTAAAATAAGGGAAAAATCCTACATGAATAGATTCCTGGATTAAATTTAGTATCCGATTTAATTTTTACAGTCAAGAACAATTAAATTGTCTGCTCGTATTTTCTGGATCATGAGAGCTATTCACACTGAAATGTCTAACATTTTGCTTGTTGTCAAAAAAAAAGCGTTCAAGTGCTGACACGAAGAACTGTGCTTTATTTCAAATTGTGCACATCACTGCAGTAACAGAAGCTCATCACACATATGAGAGGAGACACACTGGAAGTAAGATTCATCTCTTCTTCTAGTTGACTTGACATGAGCTAGTAGCATCCAACCTAAATATCAATGAATGCCTGTTTTAATATTTCTCCAATCTTATTCACAGTTACAAAATCAGGATGATTTCCTTCTATTAACTGCCATTTATTGAACTAAGCATTACTGCAAAGAAAAGCAGCACCAGTCATTAAAACGTAATTCCATTTAAGTTACCACATTAAACTTAACAAAAGCATTTAAACACTTCTGATTATTGAAAAATTAAACATGTTTAAATTATTCAGTCTCATTCTAAGGATAGCCAAAACTTAAATATACCTTATCAAATGGTTTTTAAAAGATATAGAATGAAAATGTATTCTTCCTCAGCTCTTTCTCTGCTCTAAAAAGCTTTAAGCAGCTTAGTACAAAACTGCAAATTAAAATGAATCCAAAAAGGGTGAATAAAAAACTAACTTCAGACCAACTCTGTTAGTTTTAATGTCTTTACAACCAAACTGATTCTGAGCATGGAAGCGGCCTGCAAGCTAGTTATGGCCTATGCATTCATCTGAGGAGTGTCGATCACCTCATTTCTTAAAAGCAGTGAAAAATAAAACCATAGCCTATAGCATAGCTTTGTTATGTGTTAAATACTTTAAAAAGCATGAAATGTTAAAATACAATCAATTTAAAGTAACTCAAATTTTACATCAGCATTTCTGCTTTGAAGTTAGTTTATGGATGTTCAAAATCACATGAAATTTCTGTGTCTTAAGTTAGCATTAAAGAAAAAACAAGAAAAGGGGAGGACTCTGCCCCTTAACTTCCCTACGACTATGAAGGAAGCGGATAGTCTATATACTAAGTGAATCATATTTTGCATGTGGGTTAACTTATTCCATACACCCAAACTTCAATGTATTCCAGGCAGTTTTTAATTTTAAATTTTTCAAAGCAAATGGAAGGTGTTCAGCACAATAATTGTCTTCCTTCTTTTATACCCAGAATTATAGGAGTTTTAATAAAAGCTTCTTGAGGACAAGTGCTTTGCCTTTTATACTTTGCTGCCCCTATAGGTCTCAGCAAGTAGATGGAATAGAAAAAGGGTCTGGCTGACTTTTAGTTGCTACATACGTGAAGACAATCAGGCTTTTCTGTAATCAATAATGACATTTCTGGGATCTCTGAGGCTCAACTGCTACTGTAATGTCATGCCTAAGAGCTAATATCCTTACTGTAGGACATCAACAAAGGAACTAATAAGCCCTTTCTGCCTCATTTCCACATCCTCCTCACATCTAGCACTGGGCCTCAGGGGGAAAATGGTTATAGACTAGAATTCACTGGCCTCTCTCAAAAATGTCAATACAAAAGCCAAGAGATTTTAACTTGATCGGATTTTATGTGAAAGCAAAAATAATATATACTCATGTACATCAAATGCTTTCTGTAATTCATTTATCAAATATTTACTACTAAATAACAACTAGTTGTTTCAGTATGAAGAACTGACCCACAAACTGAATGTACAGTATATTCTAATGCCCTTGAAGAGTTACTCGTTTTACTCCTGTGGTGTTCATAACTTCCTTGCATATGAAATAAAGGTAGCGTGTCACCTATTTTATAGTTAATAAAAAAGGTTAAATAAATATTAATATAAATGCTTTGAAGACTGTAAAGCTATGCCATTTCCTTTGTCACTCTGAAAACATCCACCATTTTCTTGTTTATAACTGGTCCTAGCTACTCTCTATACCATTTTCAACAGAATGTTCTGCAGCAACAGAAACGTTCTGTATCTGCCTATTACAATAGTCACTCGCCATCTGTAAGTTATCCAGCACTCGAAGTGTGACCAGTAAGGATAAGAAACTAAATTTTTAATTAAAAACCTTAAATAGCCCACGTAGTCAGTAGCTACCATATTGGACATCACATCTCTGTAGCTTTAGAAGCATATAACTTTTTCATTGTTAAAACACAAATTTCAAGAGGCAAATTTTATTTGTTTTCTCAGCTACAGTTCTCACTCTTTTCAATATCTGACAATACTATATAAAAAAAGACAACAACTTACAGAAGCAAAAACCCCACTTAATACAGCTTATTTCATAGATGGGGTCTTTAAAAACCAACCACTGAAACTTCATTTTGATGTAGCTTATTTGGTTACTGAGGTCACCAAAATATGTAAGTGACATATACCAAAGACTGGTACATGCTAGGTGCTTTGCAAATAACTATAAATGAAAGGAGAAATGAAAGACTGCCTTTTCATGGACATTTTGTTACGCCTAAATTAAAGGTTAATCCTGCTTACTAACATCACCAACAGATACAACCTCTATTTCTTGAGTGACCTCTACCTGAAAGGTGTCACTTAGGATAGCAAATATGCAAGACAAGGACCTTTCTCTCAAAAGACTATACTTGGGAGAAAGAGACAAGAGAAATGTCAATAGGTAGAGATGAACAATCCAATACAAAAGCAGAAAAACCACCATGGGAAGTTTATTATTAAAAGCCAGAGTTTGGGGGCACCTGGATGGCTCAGTCAGTTAAGCATCTGATTCATGATTTCAACTCAGGTCATGATCTCACGGTTCCTGAGTTCAAGCCCTGAGTCAGGCTCCAAGCTGAGCCTGCTTGGGATATTCTCTCCCTCTCCCTCTCTCTGCCCCTCCACTGCCTGCGTGCTTTCTCCCACTATCTCAAAATAAATAAACTTTAAAAAAATGTCAGAGTACAAGTAAAAACATTCAGAGGAGAGAAGACAGTCAGCCTGAGTGGTCACAGAAGGTCACCCACACAAGGAAATATCTTAACCAGGTCTTGGAGGGCTGAAAGATTTAAATCTAGGGTGCTGAAAGCAAGGAACAGTGTGTAGAAACCAGTTTTGCTAATGGGGAAGGTTCAGGAAGGAGAGTAATTAGAGTTTCGTTGTAAAGAGCCTTAAAGGATAGGCAGACTAAGGAGTGTGAAGCCATCCTGGAAAGTAAACAACCAGGAGTCACTGAAGGTTAGAGGAGACAGGGACAACGAAGGAGGGTTATAAGCAAAGTATTGAATTGTTCATTCACCCAAAGCAGGCATCTGGTGCAGAATATGCGGCAGGCACATTGCTAGGTGGGAGCTACAATGATGGCTGTGAGACAGTAACCTGAGCAGGGCTTACAACATAGCCAGAAACAGAGACACAGAAACAACTTGGACACAATGTGATACACGTTCATAGCAAAGTTACATGCAAAGTGGTAAGAAAGAAGGGCCAAAGAAGGGTCACTAGGAAGGGTCACTGAGTTAGATCTTGAAGGAAAAGAACCAGGAGCTCACCTGACACAGAAGGGCATACTAGTTACCTAGAGAAAAGCCTTCAGGAAATAGACACATTGTTGGGAAGATCATACTTCTGTGAAATTAAAGGGTGCTGAGGTTATATCATTCAAATATAGAGAAAGGATCAAATCCTTAAAAGCACGTGTTAAAAAGGAATGTTACTGGATAAGCTATATTTTTAGGATTGCTCATGGTCATTAATCGTCTTCTCCGCTAGGATTACAGAAGACTGTGAAAGCTAAAAGCATTGATAAATGTATTAGACTTAAAATAAGAAATACAGAACAAGATATAAAACTAACTGATCTGGTATTTTAAACTATGAAGAGAAACATATTTGACATTCAAGGTAAGAAGGACATTAATTAAAAAAATCAAATTATCAATAGTAAAGTCTTTATTTAGGCCAGGCAATTTCAGCATTTTTCCCCTGGCAGAAATTGTATGTAATCATGCAAACAGCAGAGAGTGAAGAGGAGAAAGTGAGAGAATCGTGCTTAAAAAAATGTCCTCTCTCCAAGGAAAGAAAGGATCCTTGCCTTTAAAAATGCCAGGTGTGCCTGCTGTCTTCCACCTGACAACTGGATCAATTCCAATCACGGACGAGGACACTGCTGTCTTCAGTTTACATCCCTACTTTGCCTGTTAGCATGGTACACAATAAACACCTGTTTTGCAAGAATATTACCTATAATTACTTACATCCTACATAGGTGAAATTTCAAATAAAACCATCATCAAAAACTGCATTTAAAAATATAGTACTGTTACCAGAAATTAAGTATGCCTGCTGTCCAAAACGAAATAAAACAGAAAACAAACACTAAAGTCAAGCCACAAAGCAAATTCAGGATTTCCACTTAAAATGAATGATGTTTTCCTAAAAATAAGGTAAACTCACAGGAGGTAGTATTTGTAAAACACTAATAAAAGATAAAAAACTTTATATATGTTTTATAGATAAGTTGTCTATTTTACAGACTAGCTTTTGTAATTTACCTAATTTTACATAAGGCCTCATGTAATTCACTGTGTAATTACAGAAAGAAAGCTTTGAAAAATTATAATTCAGGGGGACTTGGCTGGCTCAGTCAGTAGAGCATGTGACTCTTGATCTTGGGTTTCTGAGTTCAAGCTCCACATTGGGTGTAGATTATTTAAAAATAGTGTCTTTAAAAAAAATCAATCCAGCAATTGCATTCCTAGGCATTTTCTAGGATACAGATATTTATAGCAGTTATATTTGTAAACTTAAAGTTATTATAAATTAAAAATAACTCAGATGTCCCTCCGTAGATGAATGATTAAACTGTGGTACCTCCATACTATGTCATACTAACCAATTAAACAGAAGAGAGATTGCTACAGAACAACCTGAATGAATCTCTAAAGAATTTTGCTGAGTAAAAACAAAATTCAAAACCCCAGAGTTACATACTATGATTCTATTTATGTAAGTAACAATCTTAAAATGACAAAATTATAGAAATGAAAGACAATTAGTGGTTAGCAGAGATTGAGGAGGGGGTGAGTGAAAGAGAAGTGAGGCTGCGGCTCTAAAAGAGCAACATACGGGATGCTTATGTGACAGAATTTGTTATGCATCTTGACTGTATCAGTGTCAATATCCTGGTTGGGACATTGTATTGTAGTTCTGCAAAATGTTACTATTGGGGGAAACTAGGTGAAGGATACTCAGGATCTCTGTATTATTTCTTAAAGTCACATGTGATTTCAAGATAATTTTACAATTAAAATTTAATCTTTTAAAATTATTATTTATTCCAATTTTACCAGTATGATTACTTGAGGTTAGGGGAAGGACCACCAAAATGTTTGAGTATTTCCAACTACACTATCAAAATCAAAAAAGGTTTGGTGTACCCAATGGGCTAAAAAAGTTATGAAATTTCCTGTTTTAATATTTTTAATGTTCATGTAGTTGTATAATACAAATTATACTATATTAGTAACATTTTTTTCCTTTGAAAAATTTCATGTGCTTAAAATTACATCTACTCCTGACCTCAATTCATTAGCTGAGAGTATAAAAGTTATTACTAATTTACAAAAGACAAAGACACAGAAAGTTTGTTCAAGGTCATACTGCCAAAGCCTGACCAAGCTAGTCTTGGTGCTTGATGTCTACATGTGTATAGTATGAGAAAGAGCACTATGTAAATTCATTTCACCATAGTTATAATCTAGGCAATTAAAATTAACATGAGTATGAATCAATCTGTTTATCTTTCAATTGATGACTTTTAGTAAGGAATTTGATAAATTAATTATCTAGCAAGTTGTATTACAAAGGTAATTTTTCTATGAGGCAGATGCAGTGATTCCATTGAAATATGCATGATAAACAGTTCTGAGGATCTAAAAACAGTTTACAAAAGTAATGTACAAAAGGAAAGAAGGCTGCAGACAGAAGTTCATCCAAGAGTAGTTGGTGAAGGTATGCCAAAATTGTAATTTAAAACTCCATTCATGGGAGTAGACATTTGCAAAGGATATATCTGATAAGGGGTTATTATCCAAAATATATAAACATATAAACTCACTACCAATAAGCCCCAATCTATTTAAAAAATGGTCAGAGGATCTGAATAGATTTTTTCCAAAGAATATATCCAGATGGCCAACAGACACAAAAGATGCTCAACATCACTCATCATCAAGGAAATGCAAATCAAAACCACAATGAGCTATCACCTTATACCAGTTAGGATGACTAACATCAAAATGACAAGAAATGAAAAGTGTTAGCGAGGATGTGAAGACAAAGGAACTCTGGTGGGAATGCAAACTGGTACAACTACTGTGGAAAAAAGTATGGAGGTTCTGCAAAAAAATAAAAATAAGAATATCACGTAATCCAAAAGTTCCACTACTGCATACTTACCCAAAGAAAATGAAAACATTAATTCAAGAACATATATGCACCCTTATGTTTATTGCAGCATTACTTACAATAGCCAAGATATGAAAGCAACCCAAGTGTCTATCAATAGATTAATGGATATAACAGATGTGGCATATGTATGTATGTACACACACACACACACACACACACACACACACACACACAGGAATATTACATGGTCATAAAAAAGGAAGAGATCTCGCCATTTGCAACAACATGGATGGATCTAGAGGGTATTATGCTAAGTGAAATAAGTGAGACTGAGAAAGACAAATACCAAGAGTTCACTCATATTTGGAATCTAAAAAAAAAAAAAGAATAAAGAGCTGAATCAGACCTAAAAATACAAAGACCAAACTGACGGTTCCCAGAAAGGAGGGGAGAAGGGTAAAATGAGTGAGGGGGCCTCCAGTTATGGAATGAATAAGTCATGGGAATAAAAAGGACAGCATAAGGAATAAAGTCAGTGATACTATAATAGCATAGTATGGTGACAGATGATAGCTACACTTGGGGTGAGCATAGCATAACATATAGAGAAGTTGTACATCTAAATGTTGTACATCTGAAACTAATGTCATTTATACTCAAAAAATATTTTTAAACACCTATTTATTCATATAAGTATCTAGAAATATTAGAGTCAAGAATAAGTCACACAAAAAGACAAAATCCCTGCCATTGAGTAGCTCAGAGGACAGTGGGAACTAATATATTCCAGTTATATTTTAGGATGCTGAATTTCTGGATTTATGTTGCTTCTTTGGAAAATTGTGTTCAGAGCTCCAAATGAATGATGCACAAACAATATTTTTGAAGACTGACACCTGCCAATATAGTGTCTAAAGATTTTAGACTGACATATATTTTTCATCTGCTGACAGTCTGAATGAGACATTTCAACAGCTGAATTGTGTATCACAGGTCTCAAAATAATAGCAATTCTTGTGCAAGTCCAATTGGGTTTTCTGATTCCTTTTTCAGTGCTTTAAAAAACTGACGTTTCTGCTTATTCAGTCATTGACAAATTGACAATATGTGGAAAATTCCCATCACTGCGTCAGTCTGAGATTTAAGGTAAGATTCAATGAGACCATTTATTCTAGCAGATGTCACAAAAGATTTTCAAAACATTCTTCTGTTTATTCATAACCACGGAAGGGGATATTTTCAATAATAGATAATGAGTCCGGACTTATAAAAGCACACAAACTGAATAAAGAATAAAGAAAAGCACAAAAGACAGTAAACCAAAATACTGCTGTATGAAAATAGGGACTTACTTAAAGTGGTAAGTCTTGAAGCATAAATTATGGTTTTTCATAAAGAATTCATTTTCATTGTGATCAATTATTTTATATAGAGTATGTGGTAAAGTATTTCAAGAAATATAACCGAAATAATCAAGTTCATGATTAAAACCTTTTCTGAAATCTCTACCTTACTACTGGTAAGAGAGCACTTTTTCAGATGCAGATTTTTCCAAAGAAAGCCAACTGGCAGTGGTTAATGCAGCAGATGTCTATCTAGATTCTGGTAATGTATCAAGTAACACATACCTAAAAAGTAGATTTAGCTAAAACCCAGTTAATACAAAGTCACCCTCCAGCTCTTTCTTAACACTTACAGAAATATTTTGCATGTTTATTTATATACCAAAGTCTTCTAGACATTTTTTCCAGTTCATGTGTATTATCTTTCCCAACTATATTGTAAAATTAATCACAAATTCCTTAAAGATGGAGACTTTCAATACTGAATTCAACATAGACTGTAAAACTCCTGAGAGAAATTATTATCTGGCCATGAGGCCTAGTACAGTCTGATACAGAACACAGGACTCATGCATGTTGCTTAAAAGGAGCTAAAATGAATCATACATTTTTTTAAAAATAAGAAGTATCCAAAACAGAACTCATTACTTCACAAATGGTAGGGCTCCAGTAAATATGAAGCACTAATTGTGTTCAGTTCCTTTGCTTAAACCCCCGGTAGTATTCAAGAATAAGAAGTTACTTCTAACTAGATCGGTCCTTCCTCCCCATTCAATACAGGATACAGGTGTCAGAAAATATGATGCATTTCACATCAAAGTGGTTATTACTGGTTTCCATGTTACATGAGTGCTTCTTATTCTTGTGAAGGTATGGAAACTGAAAAGCCTAGACGAGTGTTTACTTTGATAATGAAACTGAAAATTATTTAATATTGCATGTATTAGTAGTATAATTGATTCTCCCTTTGAAAATAATGTACTTATTGCACTAACAAAAAAAAACCCCAGTCAATCTCAATATTTTTAAACTACTGCTTATGAAATAGTTAAGAAGGAGGAAGAGCAAACCATAAGAGACTCTTAAATACTGAAGACAATCTGAGGATTGATGGGGTTTGGGGGAGAGGGGAAGATGGGTGATGGGCATGGAGGAGGGCACTTGCTGGGATGAGCACTGAGTGTTACATGGAAACCAACTAGACAATAAACTATATTAAAATAAACAAACTACTGCTTATGGATGGATACATATGTAAGTTCTATAAGGATTTTTCCCCCTTTGTAGGGGAAAGCAGGATCTAGAAGCTCTCCGCAACAGAGTTTTTAATTGCTTGGACTATCATCCAGTTGGAATCCACCAGTTTCTGAACACTGTATATTGTCTGCATGGAGTTAAATCAAAGAGACCTATATTCTCTAATGAGATATGAATTAGTGAGCTCCTAGCAACATAAAGTATTCATGGAAAAGCAAGATGTTTGCAGAGGAGCGACTCTCGGTTAATATTTTTGAGGACAAAACAAAATTAAAGCAAATGGTAAGTGGGCCTTTCTCATTTTAACAAGACCAGTCCCCTCAAACCACCATCTAAATCCCCCTTGTGTTTCTATCCAACTTCCGGAAAATTTAGTCTCAATTGGGGGTTAAGCCTCAAAAGTGCACAGGAAACTGGCTATTAACAAATGATTCCATGAGGTTACCCACTGACTCCGCCAGTATGAGGTCAAATGTTTGTCGAGCTACACTGCTTAGATTTTTATGAGCGTGAGCATTTCAGATATACAACTTCAACTTTCTCCCCTTATCTTAAAAAGTAAATTTTAATAAAATCTTGAGAAGACAGTCCTCATTTCTAATGGGGGAAAATTAAATAGAATGAGAATATGTAATTCTAAGAATGGTGAAATATAAGTACTAGGGCTCTAGAAAGCATGTAGTCCAACTCCCTCATTTTATACACAAAAAAACTAGAGCCCTGAGGTAAAAGACTTACTCATGAAACAAACACCTATGTAGTAGCACAGTCAGGTTCTAGAATAGGAGACTAGGTCTCTTAAACCACTGTCTGTCTGTTCATTTATTACATCAAATATCTTCCAAACTACTGTCAATTTCAAGTGTTCAATTCTGGACAGAAACGTCAGCTTGAAAAGTTGATTTAAGGAGTGCCTGCGTGGCTCAGTTGGTTGAGCATCCAACTCTTGATTTTGGCTCAGGTGAGGATCCCAGAACTGTGGGATCAAGCCCTGCACTGGGCTCTGCATGGAGCATGGAGCCTGCTTGAGATTCTATCTGCCTCTGCCCCTCTTCTTGACTTGAGTGCTCTCTCTAAAATAAAATAGATATCTATATTTTTAAAGTTAATTTACAAGCTTCATTTTAGTCCATAATGCATTAAAGATTAACACTAACACTTTCTGAATGAAATCATGCCATTTGCAGCAATATAGATGGGACTGAAATGTGTTATGCTGAGTAAAATAAGTCAGAGAAGAAGAGATATAGGTTTTCACTCATATGTGGATCTTGAGAAACTTCACGCAGGCCCATGGGGGAAGGGAAGGGAAAAGAATAGTTATAAACAGAGAGGGAGGGAGGCAAACCATTAGAAACTCTTAAATACAGAGCACAAACTGAGGGTTGATGTGGGGGGAATGGGTGATGGGCACTGAGGAGGACACTTGCTGGGATGCGCACTGGTGTTGTACGTAAGCCAATTTGACGATAAATTATATTTAAAAAAAAATAAGACTTTCTTCATGTAATGAGTAGCAAAGACATCGTATAAAATGATTACTAATTAGAATTACAGATGCAATAGTTACATACATAATTAAAAGACATTTATTTTACATTTTGCAAGCATTTCTACTCTGGCCCCTGCAATATAATACTACCAGTTTTTACCTTTTAAATGTTAAGTTTATTAAGAAATATTCAACCAAACCCCCTCCATGTATTTGTTAGTGGAATTGTACATGCCTCTACATATTGCCTAAAGAAGTTATAACTTCCCTATTCTCATTTTTTATGTTTATTTTTGAGAGAGAAAGAGAGAAAGGGTGAGTGTAGGAGGGCAGAGAGAAAGGAGGAGACACAGAATCTGAAACAGGCTCCGGGCTCTGAGCTGTCAGCACAGAGCCTGACATGGAGCTTGATCTCATGAATACAAGACTATGACCTGAACCAAAGTTAGATGCTTAACCAACTGAGCCAACCAAGCACCTCAAGAAGTTATAACTTCCCTATTTTAAAAAGGCCCCTCTTTTATTTTGCTGGATTCTTTTCCTTATGGACAATCTCTTACAAACTAGCAAACTCACAATTTCTCTTTAGTAGTTTATCTTCTCCTTGAAATATTTCATTTAGATTCATAACCATGTTCATGTTAACTAAGATAAAAGAAAGCAAGTTAATATTTTACCCAATATATAGCAGATGCTACAGAAAGTATACTTAAGTATTACAATGTAAGAATAAGGAAGTAAATGTATTAAGAACTGGCCCTGAGCTTTAAGGGATTTACATGTATTTATTCATTTATTCCTCACAATCATGTGAGGTAGATACTTATATCATTCTATTTTACAAATGAGTAAAATGAGGTCCCTAGAATTTATATCATTTCCCACATTACACATCTAGCAAATAGAACTGAACCACGACAGTCTGGCTGCTAAGCAGATACCTCACTGCCTTACTGATACCTCTATGGATTCACTCATTGTCAAGGTAAAAGCCCAAGGACTTTTTCTGACCTAAACTGCAATGGTTAATCCTGGATGAGGGTGGGGTAGGGGTAGACAACCAAGACTGAGAAAACATATGCTTTAATCCCTTCCTCTCACATCCTAAAATGATCCTGTCAAAAAGAAAATTTAAATGCCCATGAAGGAGATTCAAAAGCCCCAAAAGAGAACTCCAACTCCTTTGTTGCTATGATTTGGGGTAGAAGACAGAAGACTGATTATATAAACTAATGCTTAGGAAACCTTTTTTATTCCTAAAAAGAAAAAAAGAAAAAGACATGGAGGACTTTGGAAACCTTGAGCAAAAATATATCTTAGATCAATGCGATCCAAGCCCCACACTTTAATAACTTCGTGTTTAATTATTTTTGAGAGAAAGAGAGAGTGCACAAGAGAGTGCACTAGCAGGGTAGGGACAGAGAGAATCCCAAGCAAGTTCTGCACTGTCAGCACAGAGCCCAACATGGGGCTTGAACCTGTGGTCTGTGAGACCATGACCAGAGCTGAAATAAGAGACACTTAACTGACTGAGTCATCCAGGCCCACCGCCCCAAACCCTGCATATTTATTTGTATTTTGTATTTATTTTTAATGTTTTTATTTATTTTTGAGACAGGGGGTGGGCGAGGGGAGAGCAAGAGTGAAAACAAATGAGTGGGGGAGGGGCAGAGACAGAGGGAGACAGAATTGGAAGCAGGCTCCAGGCTCAGCTGTCAGCAGAGTTTGGGAGGGGGGGCAGTGGTGGGGAACAGACTTGAACTCATGAATCCTGAGACCATGATCTGATCTGAACTGAAGTCAGTAGAGATCCTAATTTCTGAAGTAGGGTGCTTTTCACCTGCCTCCTCATGCCTGAAATTTGAGAGAGCTTACAATGGACCAGAATTTCAGACACTACTTACCCAGGGTTTTTAAAAGTCTATTTGTAAGTGAGTTGTGGTACCTATGAAAAGCTGTATTCCAAGTTCCAGGCCAGGCCACCAAAGCCTACAGAGTGCTCTAATAACCCCTCTTCAGTGACACATTTTACCTTTCATATATAATGCCATTTTGATGACAAAAACCCAAGGCCACTCTAAATTCAACTTGGATCACTAAGCATCAGCTTCTGTATTAAATGGCCCCTGAAAATGGACTTTCTCTGCCTCTCCAACCAAACAGATATATTGGGTGGTGGTGTTTGATGTTGGGGGAAGAGCGGCAGGGGAGGGGATCCATATTAAGGAAGAACAGGATAAACTTCTTTGGATATTCACAACTCACTAAATTTATATTTAACACAGACAATAATGACAGAAATCACACATGCCTTGGCAGTTGAAGAAGGTTATTGGTTCACTTGCTCCTTCCCTTTCCCACCCTTCAATTGTTGAGTTCTGGACTTAATGAGGGCTATATGATATAACATCTGCCTGCAGGAACTGGCATCTACCCAGTCAGCAGGTATTATTCAGTTCATGAAAAATGTTTCACAATGACATGACTTAAAATAATTCAGACACTTCCATATTTTAATTTATATATTTTATAGTGTTAAAAATTTACAATCCAATCTCTAATGACATTTTATCATCTGCAGTGAATCATTATGTATTAGTCACAATAAACTATAATATCAAGACTATGAATAATAAAACGATCAGCAATGTAGCTAACATTTATTAGTATACCAAATAAAAGTAAATCTAAATTATAAAAAGAAAAAACAGCACCATGACAAATGGAATGTCTGCAGTATTCTAAGTTTAATTGAAGAACACCATCATGTAATATCTCCAATTAGTTATCGTAATATAGTCCCTAAAGGTGAAGATAATTCCACTGAATTATTAAAGTGATAATATGAACATTTCAATGTTGTACAACTTCTCAACTGAAACCAGCAAGCATATGAATTGTTGCTCTTTGTCACTTAGGCCTTCACGTCCTTATCCTAAAAGAAGCCTGTTATTTCTTACAGCTGGGCATTAAATGGCCCTACTGATTGAGATCATCACTTCCTGGCAGTTTATGAAGCCTCACATCCAGGTATCTTCAAGTTTTACTTCCTCTCTCTCTCTCTCTCTGTAGCTCTTTGTAGTTACAGTTTGGGCATGAAATAGTTACCTAATTTTCTAAACATACTCAGTCCACTGGTGTTCTGTATCAGATTCTTCTTCCCTCTTCAGTGCAGGAAAGGCACTACAAAACCATTTAAGACATCGAAGAAGTAATTATCTCCCAGTACACTGAAGGCGTGAAGGCAGCTTTCCAAAGTGACATACAGTTCCATGAATGTTTATGCCCCAGAATAACCCTAGAATAAATAACCTCTACTTTATCTTCCAGTTAATAATATAGGTATGACTTCATTATTATGATTCTATTTTAGAATTAAGTAAATTAGAGATTTATCCCTTGACTGAAATAGGAAAGCAAACCAACAACCACCAAAAACAAACAAAACAAACAAACAAACAAAAACCAGCCCACCATTAGGTTATAGAACATTCTCAAAACACCTTAATATTTCAAAGTACTCAGGGTGAGAGACTGGACTTCCCAAATGATTGGAGATGTGTCAATTCTCTATTTAAATCAATCCTTGGCCAACAAGAAAATAATTCAATTTTAAAATTGGCAATTACTGGTTTTTTTTAAATTAAGTGCATTTAAAGGTTTTAAATTAAATTTACTTTATGGAAAACAAAAATTTGTAATTCTGACTTAATACAGACTTAAATATTCAAGGTCATACAATTGCTAAAGTTTTTATTAAACTGAGTTAGGGAGTAGTTTAAGTCAAATTATATCAGAACTTCACACAGAACTAGCTGGTTTATTCAGCCTGTAAATGCAGCAGTAACATTTCTTTCCCCTGGATGAATGCCAGCTGCTCCTACTTTCTGCTTACCTTCTCTTACGCTTCCCATCACTACCCTGCTCCCTTCTGTCCCTTCAAAAACAGTATATTTAAGAATTAAGGTAACTGGACACTTAGTTCCACAATTTAGAATCTTCAGGATAACATCTAATATGGGAAATGCAGGATCTTCTCCTTATATAATAGTGGGGGTTGGTAAGGGAATACCCAATCAAGCCTACTTTCAAATATCTATAACAACTAAAATATATTTCTAACTGAAAGCATACCTGTACTTGAAGCAGGTAAAACTATCTGCACAGCCAATCAGGTATATACATTATCTACATACTTGAATGAGCTATTTCAATTTCTAAGGTAGCAGAGAAACTGAATGTGATTTTACTCTCTAATCTTCACATCAAGTCAAATAAGCATGTGTTAAACTCTGCTGTAATATGATATTGTTACATAACAAATTTCCTGCTGGCATCTATAAACACCTTCCAATATCATACAGTGTTACCAACTCCAGAGTTAAATCCATAAATTAAAAAGTCTACAGAGTAGGGACATACCTGAAAAACAAGGTATCAGGCAAAACAACTGTTCCCAGTACAAAGTTTTTTCGTTTTTGTCTATTTTTCCTTTCTGTTGAGTCCTTAACTAAAAGGTACTCATCTTATACTTTCCAGTGCACTTGATTCACACAAAGTAGGTGTTGGAAGACAGCTAGACAATCAACTTATTTTCCCGAATCTGATACAAAAATATCGAAGTGTGAAGAGACTTATAGTAACCTCAACCTTCAAGGAAAACTGTGTCAAATAAAGGCATACATAGTATGCTTTTCAACATCCAGAAACCTTTGGACATCAGTTGTTCTCATTTTAATGTTGCCATTTCTGTAACTGTTTCACAGGCGCCAGAAAAGAAGATACTTCCATTGCAACATTGCAACACACTGTATTCAAAAAGAGAAGTGGTCTTCTACTTTCCCTTTTAAAATACAACAATCTAAGCCAATTCTAGAAATACACCTTCTATCAAAAATGCTCTTTTCTGCATTAAAGAAAATAAAATTTGAACAAGAAAGTATATAAATCATTATTGATTTTATACATAATCACCATTAGTTAAAAGTTGGAGGGCTACATTTATTTTTTCAGTCAAACTCAGTAACAAAAAGAACTGAGACCTCAACTAATAAATTACATCTTGAAATATACATGATTTTGTTGTCCCCGTGTTACTTCCAATGGTAACTGACACGCCCCGAATTTAACTGTACCAGACAGTTCTATCTGTCCCATCGCTGACCGAACACTGCTTCTCTGTTTCTATTCATTATGTATTATAAGAGGTCTAAACACA
Source organism: Suricata suricatta (assembly GCF_006229205.1). Taxonomy (NCBI): domain Eukaryota; kingdom Metazoa; phylum Chordata; class Mammalia; order Carnivora; family Herpestidae; genus Suricata; species Suricata suricatta. The sequence continues at coordinate 70,414,013 of NC_043702.1, forward strand.
ACCCAGCATGACGAGAAAAAATTGCAATTCTTATGACAGCAAAGTGATGCATTCAAGTTCTCTCTTGTACATCCCCATCCATGAGCATTAACAGACATTTTTGATAGTGCTAAAATACGTTGGCTGCAAGTTCATTATTCTAAGAACCTTGGACACCTTTCCGGCAGGTTTTCAGAAAACCCTCGTAAAAACCAGGCACTATTCAAATCTCAAACCAAACTTGTCAAGAACCTTGTGCAATGATCAATAACCTTGACTACACCGCCATCCACCCCAAATTCACAGTCCTGGAGACCAATGCAGCAAAAGCCCAGGCTAAATGCAAGCTTAAGCCCAACAGAACTGCCGCGCTTCCCCTTTGCCGCCCTCTCTGCCGCATGGAGAGAGGCAAGGGAAAGAGAGGAGTGGAGCTAGGCTCACCAGCTCCGAAGATGCTCCTGTAACCTCTGGCTGAGCGGCGAAAGCAGGGCCAGGAAGGCGCTAGTGCAGCCGCGGCGGGCCAAGTGGACTATGCCCCTGGTGCATTCCTCGCATTCCTGCACAATCTGTCGCCAGCCGAGGAGCCCGCGGCGCGCTTCCCGCCCCCCCCCCCCATACACACACCTGCCTATTGCAGCGCCCCGAACGGCCACGGTTGCCGCGGCGCCTGCACTGCCCGCGCTCTCAGTCTGTCGCACTCAGCCAACACGCAGCCAAATCCCGGCCCCGCCGCTCATCCCCTCGTTTCCCGGGTAGGGGGAAAAGGAGAGAGGACCTGGCAGCTCCAGCGGTGGGCAGGGACTCCAGAACCGCCGAGGGCTGGGGAGGGGGCGGGGGTAACAGCAGCTCCGCTTTAACTCCAGGCAGGGTGAGGGGAAGCGGCGGCGCAGGAGGGCAGCCGAGGAAGCTCTAGGCTGGGGAACCAGGAGGGGTGGAGCGTGAGGATTCGCTGCGAAGAGCGAGGGGCGCACTGGACAGGGGAGGGGTGGGCAGGACCCGCAGAAGCGCGGGACTCGGGGGGCAAACGCGAGACGGTGCAGGCAACAGGGGCGTGGGAGGAAGTACAGGGAGCCAGGACGCAGGATCTGGGGCTGGGGGGCCAGACAGACCGCCCCAAGGGCTGGAGGAGGCGGGCGCCCCAGGGTGTTGGGGGCGCGGGGCGGCGTGCCAGGCCGGCTAGAGCGGGTGAGCCTCGAGGCAGACGTCCTGGAGGGCTCGGCGTGGCGCTAAGTTCGGGGCTGGGGGCTCTGGATCCGAAAAAGCCAACGTGGGGAGGGTCGTGCGCGGCGTGCAGGGGAGACCAAGGGAGAGTAATAGCCGGGAAAAGCAAATGGAGGGTGAAACTTGTGCGCCTGCCGGGGGGAGGGGAACAGGCAGGCGAGTGCGGGCAGGAACACGAGGCGGGGCAGGAAAGCCGAGGCGGCCGCGAGGCGGTGGGGACGGAGTAACGGGAGGGAGGCGCCAGTCCCCCACGCGTCCCTCACAGGCAGGTCCCGGCTCGGGCGCGAGGGAGCGAGGGCCGGGGGTCTCGGGGGCAAGAGTCTTCGCGCCCTCCCGCGAGCCCGCACACTTACTTTTCAAGCTAGGCACAGCCCGTCGTCGCTCCGGGGATCAGGGACATCTGCGCCGAGGGGTCGTCGCTGCGGCACCCGAAAAAATTAAAAAAGTGCCGCGGCCAAGCGGCTGCCCGCCCCTCCCTCCCCCACCCGCCCCCTCCCCCTAAGCGGCTCTCCCACCACCCCCGGCGGCGGCGGCGGCGGTGGCCAACTTGCCCCTCTACCCAGTGCCCATGGTGCCGCCTCCGCGGCCGGCGTCGACACGGACTCAGCCCCGGAGCCCCCTCTACTGCCCAGAGGCCGCCGCCGCCGCCCGCCCCGCCGCCAGCCCGCCTGCCCAGCCAGCTCCGGGCTCCCGGGAACGTCAGCACGCCGCCGTCTCCGGACCTGCTCCCCGCCAACCCCATTGGTTGGAAGGAGAAGGCTGGCCCTTCCTATTGGCCCGGCCCTCATATTGAACGGGCCAATGCGAACTGCGGTTTCAGGTCGCCATAGAGACCGATGCTGTTGAGAGCGAGAGGGCCTGGAGAAGGTGGGGAGTGAGGCTGAAGGTGTCTCCGCCTTGGGGAGCGGGAGAGGGTGTAGGGAAGAAATACCGGGGGATTCCCGAGGGCTGGCTCTGACACCTGAGGCAGCTTGCGCTTTAGCTTCCTGTCAACCCCAGCTGTGCATGATAGGGTTTGTCCCTCATCTCACCTCAATGGCAGGCACAGCTGAATCCTTATAGGAATCCATGAGAACCTAGGAGGGAGCATTTCACTTTTCCAGCTTCTGGGGAGCCCCTGAGGCTTTGCCCTTTGACCTCTGACATATGTGCAGCTTCTGCTACTCCAGGTGAGTTTGCACCGTATCCCTTAATTCGCTGCTTCTTCCTGACGTCACTGATCCACCTGAATTCTACTTGTTTTGCCGAACCACTCCCCTTTCCCTGAGGCGGATCTTGCCTCATAATTTTGGGTCTAAAAACTTAATGCCCAACCTAAAGGAGACTCAAAGATTTCCTTTGAATGATATTTTGGTAAGAAACAGGCTGGTGTATCTTATGTTGGATGTTATCGAGTCGTCACTTAAATGTGTTCCCTGCATTTCCAAGCAAGCCTCTATTCCCTCCATTAAAGGGTATTTATTAATGACCCACCTGTGTGTACATTCTACACTGTGAGCTTGGCAGGTGCATGCTCTTTCCCCCAAGAGTTTACGGAGTGGGGAAAGACAGGTGATAAAGTCAGTTCTTCCTGCGTTCTGATAATCTCAGAGACTGCAGTTGATTGAAGTTTTCTGGGTATTTTCCAGTTCACCTCTAAATTTCATGAAGAAATGAACTGAGTCATGGAATTAGTACACAGAAAAAATCTTGAGATTTAAAAACAACTTGTATGCTTTCATTTAGTCACTTTGTGCTAGCTTGTCAATACTGATTGTTATTTGTAAATAACTTTCATAGATACTGGCTATTCAAATGGGTCTTCGTGAAAATATTAGGCTTTTAAGCATTATACTGCTCTATCATGTAGCCACTGATATTCTTAGGTTTCTTCTTTTGGTGATTTTGCTGTGTTAGTAAGACGTAAGAAGAAAATGTTTATCTTACTGCTGCTTACATTGGAGGGACCACATTTTGTGAAAAAGCAGTTAGGATTTTGGATATTGCAAATATTTGTTTAGAGAAAGAGATTAATGTGTGTGCAAGGTACATTTGTCTAACTACTGTCTTGAATGTGCTTTGCTATTAGTTTTTATCTTACTGTAGTTGAAAATTGTAAAAATAAATAAGACTTGTTAATGTGGTATCTTGTTTGGAAAGACACCTCTTAAAATTTGTAGTAAAATTTAAACTTAGTTGATAATCTTATGCAGGGTTGAATTGTGGATCAAAACAGTTGAACATGTGAGTTTTCCCGCCCCCCCCCTTCCCCAAATATTTCCAGAATGGGAAGGTATCAGCAGGGACCATAGAGTCTTGCCATCATAGAACTTCGCTCATCGTGCCTTTCATTTCTGGCTTTTATGTGTATGTGTTTGGAGAATGAAAAAAGTAAAATGCAAATTTTTATAAGACCCATTTTAATTATAAAAATTTTTAATATCCGTTTATTTTAGAGAGAGAGAGAGAGAGAGCATGAGCACTCGCATGAGTGGGCGAGGGACAGAGAGAGAGGGAGACACAGAATCCACAGCAGGCTCCAGGATTTGAGCTGTCAGCACAGAGCTGGACACATGGGTTGAACTCACAAACCTGGAGATCATGACCTGAGCAAAGTCAAATACTTAACCAACTGAGCCACCTGGGTGTATATTTTTTAATGTACTAAGAAGATACCAATGATTTGGTTTAAATAATTTTAATAATAGTGAAAGAAAAGAACACAGGAAGAATAATATTGATATTTCTTTTTTTCTTGCCTTAGGTTAGCATAGAAAGAAGTAAACAAGAGTTCATTTTTTACTCCAATAATCTTTTCTTTTTTTTATTTCTCAGATCACAAGTGTGATGAGCATTTTGATATTGCCTATTCCATATTTGTAATGATTAGAATGTTACTAAAATCTATCATGAATAAAGTTCTCTAAAATGTTGTCATTCGACATTATCATTATTATTAATTATTTATATATGTTTTTGTAATTCTTCTACTCAGTTGAAAGTACTACCAAGCATTGCTGGATAAGTTTAAAAAAATCACTGTGTCCTGCTAAGAGTTCTATGCTATCCAGACTTGGCTGGGTCTTCACTGGTTCTCTAAACTTTTTCCTCATCAGGAGAGTGATCATCCAGGGTCGTTCTCTCAAACCTGTCCTATTTCTGCTTTCCTCAAGCCCCCACTGTACTTTGTCTTCTTCCAGTTCTGTAAGTGAACTTGCCTCATATTTGGCTGAGACCTCCATCTTGGAGTTCCTCGATTTAACTTTCCTAACCCCCAGTCCCAGTTTTTACACTTGATCACTTACTTCAGTCCTGTGGAGAAGGGGTGCCACTTGTCTGTGCTCAACTCTTACTCTACTTCTGCTGCTGAACATGGACCATTTCCCCTCCCCAGGATTTTCCTCCATGGATTATAAATTTCTCTCTTATATCATATGTTATGTTCTCTCCTCCAAAATTTTTTCCCTACACCTTGCAGTTATCTGACCCTTTGTGAAACCACCTTCCTTCCAACCTACCACCTTCTCCTTGCCTTCTTTTCACAAACAGTCTGAAGGAAATTTCTTAAGCCTTTTATTTTTTAACCTCCAATATCCTGGCCCTTGAATACAACTGAAAAGATTCTGAAGGTGGTGTGTTTTCTCCTCAAAACCAAAACTCATTTGGTCTGTAACACTCTCTCCTGCAAAAGGGCGTTTTACTTGCTAATTGCAATACCTTACTTCCAGAGTTCCAGTGAAGGGTGGAAACCATTGTCTGCCACTCTGAGGTTCCATGTAAATGCAAATGAACAACTGAGAAGAGGAAGCTTTTAACCTGCTAGCCACACCACTTTGGTGGGTCTAACTGCTGGGAAGTAGAGGTGGGGAGTGGGGCCTCTGCTCAAGCTGATGGTTGGGACCTAAGGCAAAGTTCAAAAGACTGAAAAGGTCTGGTGAGCACCACCTTCAAGAACAAAGTAAACAGAAATCAAAGGGAATTTTTCAGTTACCATCTCAGAAAGAAATCAACCAGAACCTTATTATGATTATAAAAACTTTGTACCTTTCTGATGTTTATTTTCATATTAGCTCACCTTAATTAATATTCCTGAAAAATAATAGCAGAGGCAACAAGGAAAGAGAGAGAGCAGAAATATCATTTCCTTTGTTATTCTTGTCTGCCTACGGAGAAGGTGGGAGCAGTAAATATAAGAATTCCAAAAACCACACGAACTGATAGTTGCTTTTTTTCTTTAAGGAATGTTAAAATAGAGGCAGGTGGCAAATGAGGGAAAGAGAGCAGTGGAATAAGCTGGTTTTGAGATGGCTGCTAAAACTTAATAATAGGTCTGCTCAGGATTAACTAACTGTATGCCACCTCCAGACCAGACATTCTCTGAATATGCAAATCTTCCCCTGTCCTTAGAGGCCCAACCCAATACCTCTAAAGCCTTTTCTGAAAATTTCCTAACCTTACCCACCTTTGGAGAGGATGATTTCTGCCTTAGTATTTTATTGTGGCACTTAATACACTCTGCCCTACAATGTAGTTATGTGTGTGTGAGCCTTCTCTCCTAGAATATAGGATACAGTAAGAGTCATGACTGTATCCTCCATAGTGCCTTGGACTCCTAACATGTTTCCCACACTAAGAAAGGCCACCATTTATTAATCCTTCTTTTAGTCCTTGGGAGAATTTGACTTCTAACAATGAAGGATCCATAATGTTGGGAGGTACTTAGAAAAAGATGGAACTAGAGGTTCAATGTAGAAAAGTGAGATAATGTATGGCAGAGCAGCACAGATTTCTACCTTGTACTCACCCAAGAGAGAAAAGCCTTACATCTTATCACTTTGAGGACCTATCTCTACCCCTACATGAAGTGCAGGAGGGAGGATGGGCAGTGTGAGAAGGACTGGCTATACATGCTTTGGCATGAAGTTATCATATTCAGAGCTAAGGCCATAAAATTCTGTTTATTGGGAAAAACCTTTGAAACTCACTTTGTCAAGCAGATTAAATAAGGGTTACCTAAATATTTTTTTTCATCCAAAGCATCCAGGTTGCTCTGGTTTTTTGTTGTTGTTTGTCTGTTTGTTTGAACACAGTGAATCATGAAGTTTAACAACTTTATAAAATCAGAAAGGGATCAAACATCTGCTAAATGGAACAGACATGTTTCCAAGTACCTATATCAACAGCCCCTGAAACATGCAGCCCTGCAAGCCTCATGACCTAGTAGCTGGCCATGGTATTAACCCAGGTGGAGACCTGATTCAAATCCCAACCAGGTCATTGCAGACCACTGACCATAATCTATTATAGTGCCAATCAGATTCTTCTCCTGGAAATTTGGAATTAAGAGAACAAGTACAGACAGAGAACTGCTCACTTGGCCCTTATGTTTTCTGGGATCCTATTCTCCCCATGAAGCTAGAATACACTTCATTTTTTTGTAACATTTTTATCTGTTTTTGAGAGACAGACACAGAGCACAATGGGGGAGAGGGAGAGAGAGGGCGAGATACTGAATGTGAAGCAGACTCTAGGCTCTGAGATGTCAGCATAGAGCTGGACACAGGGCTTGAACCCACAAACCATAAGATCATACCCTGAGCTGAAATCGGATGCTCATCTGACTGAGCCACCCAAGTGCTCCTACACTTCATTTTCCAGTACTCCATGAGCTTTCAGTTTTTTAGAGTCACCTCTATCACATTCATTTCTTATTTTGCCTTTATTAAGTCTCTGTTTCTTACAATAAAAAGGTTTTTGTGACAATATTATGCAAATATTTGACAACTAAACAGAACATATATTATGACCATCTTGTTGGACAATGAAGAATAACAAAGTATAAAAAATTATCTGTCAAGTTCCAAATATTTCCTAAGTTGGGTAAAAGCTTTGTTTAGTGTGATGCCTATTCCTCCCCACTCCCCAAGCTCAAAGCCTAAGTTCTTCTTCTGTGAAACTGGGAGCAAGAGAATAATTTCAAGAATATGAGCAATATGATTGCTTTTTCAAGGTAGAATAATTTACCACGCCACTGGTGGGGGAAGAAAATAATAGAATTTATATATATTTTACACATGTATAGTAATTTTTTAAGAAACAAGGCTAAAAAATAAGGATAAGAAAATTTACCAGAGATATCAGTAGCCCCACAGTTCAGGGGAAACAGATCCTAATTTCCAGCAAATAACTAAAAAAATCTGTCAGGGGGAAAACCAAACTTTATCCAATATTGCTATAATATTTTAGTTGAAGTATCCAATTTTCAACAAAAATATTTGAGACATGAAAAAAAGAAAAAGAGAAAGAAAAAAAACACAGGAAAGCATAATCCAAATTCAGAAAAATTGGTAGCTAAAGTTCATGCTGTGTGGTTCCACTTGTTGCATTTAGTAGACAACTAATCCAAAACAGCTACTATAAATACATTTAAAAAATTAAAGGAACAATGACTCAACAAATAGGGACTCTCAATAAAGAAATAGAAACTATAAAAAAAGAATGGAGGGGCATCTGTGTTGCTCAGTCAGTTAAGCGTCCATCTTTGGCTTAGGTAATGATCTCATGGCTTGTGAGTTCAAGCCCCACATCAGGCTCTGTGCTGACAGCTCAGAGCCTGGAGCCTGCTTCAGATTTTTGTATCTTGCTCTCTTTGCCTCTCCCTTGCTCATGCTGTCTCTCTCTCAAAAATAAACATTAAAAAATGTATAAACATTAAAAATTAGTAATATAAAAAAGAAATGGAAACTATCCAGTCTGAGGAATAAGAAAGAATAAAAGTTTGAAGAAAAATGAACAGTGCCTCAGAAACATATGAGACAGCTAGGAGTATAAGGCAGAAAGGATGGATGACCCTGGGGGACTTGGTCAGTTAAGCACCTGACTCTTGATCTTGGTTCTGGTCATGATCTCACAAGTCATGGGATTCAGCCCTGCATCAGTCTCTGCACTGACAGCACAGTGCCTGCTTGGTATTTTCTCTCTCCCTTTCTCTCATCCCCTCTCCCGCTTGCTTGTGCATGGACACTCTCTCTGTCTCTCTCAAAACAAATTTTAAAAAAGAAAGAAAGGTGTGATAGAAGTGCATATAAAAATATTTGAAGAAGCAGCAACCTAAAACTTCCCAAATTTTATAAAATAACTTAATCTACAATTCCATGAAACTCAGTAAATCCTGAATAGAATAAACATAAGAAGAATCAAAACTAGATATATCAGCATCAGCTTGCTGAAAGACAAAAACAAGAAAACTTTGAAGCAAGAGAATAACAACTCATTATGTACAAGGGAACCCACAGTAAAATTAACAGCCGACTCATCCTCAGAAACAAAAGAAGCCAGAGAACAATGGAAGAACAGATTCAAAGTGCTGAAAGAAAAACCCATCTGTCAAGAATTCTAGATCAAGCAAAAAATGGTCTGTCAAAAATTTAGGTGACAGTCCTCATAAATGGAACTATGTTGGAAGTATACTGTTTCCTAATGGAACCCATATAGCTGTCAGCTTTGAGTGAAGCCTGAAGCAAAAGAAGTCTGTCAGACAGATGCAGGCACTTGGCAAGTCAACAATTTCCATTTGTAAAGTAGCTCTTGACTCATTGCCAACCCTAGTACATCAAATGATAAGCAGAACAAAATGTTGTCTAAGGTACTAGATTTGAAGTTATTTTCCTTAAATTTTGTGAACATGTGAATTCATTATTTTCTTAACTCCAGAGCTATCTGTCTGCATCATAAAAGGTCGCAGTAAGCTGAACAGTGGAGGAGAGAACGTAAATCACACACAAGAGCTCTCCTTATAGCCTATCCTCCTACCATGGCACCTGGCCCTTCCCATTCCCGTGCCCCTGTCTCCTTACATACCAGGTCAGCTAACGCTCATCACAGGGTTTCCATACAGCTGGTTACAATGTGCATTTCTGGGGTTGGACTAGGGAGACAAATCAACAGCATCTGCTAGTACATTATCTTGTCAGAAACCGCAAGTTAAGAACTGCCATATTTTTAAAAATAAAGGAAAAAATGATGAAAATAGATAAAGTTAAGGCAGCTGACAAGATGCATCACCCATTCATGATAAAAATGTCCAACAAACTGGTAATGGAAGGACACTTCCTTGATGTGATAGAGTGCATCTATGAAAACCCCTGAGCTATCATCACATTTGTGGTAAAAGACTGAGTATTTTCTCTTAAGATTGAGAATAAAGTGATATCTACTCATATCTTTTTTTATTTAACACTGTTCTGGAGATTTTAGCCATTGTAATAAGGGAAAAAAGTCATAAATTGGAAAGGGAAACTTAAAGCTATCTTTATTTACAAATGATGTGACTCTATACATAGAAAATTTTGAAAAATATACAACAAAAGTAATACTAGAAGTGGTAAATGAATTTAACAAAGTCACAAGATACAAGATAAGTACATAAAAATTAGTTGTATTTTTATATACTAGGAGTTAGCAATTTGAAACTTGAGAAAACAATTCCATTCAAAATAACATGAAAAAGAACATAATACTTAGGAATACATTTTTTTCATTAACGTTTTTAATGTTTTTATTTATTTTTGAGAGAGAGAGACAGCGTAAGCAGGGGAGGGTCAGAGAAAGAGGGAGACACAGAATTCAAAGACAGGCTCCAGGCTCTGAGCTAGCTGTCAGCACATAGCCTGAAGTGGGGCTTGAACCCATGAACCGTGAGATCATGACTTGAGCCAAAGTTGAACACTTAAACCGACTGAGCCACCCAGGCACCCCAGAAATGCATTTTTAAAAAGTATAAGAACTCTAACCTATAGATTCAATGTGATCCCTACCAAAATCCCAGCAAATACTTTATGTAGAAATTGATAAGCCAATCTTAAAATGTACATACATAGGAATAAGAATACCAAAAACAGTAACAGAGTAGGAAGAATTATAATATCCGATTTCAAAATTTACTATAAAGTTACAATAATAGAATATAATATTGGTATAATGATAGCCATGTAGATTAATGAAATAGAATTGAAGGTACAGAAGTAAGTCCTTAGATTTATGGTCAATTGCTGTCCAGCAAAGATACCAAAGTAGTTCAGTGGAGCCTGGGGTGGGGCACCTGGATGGCTCAGTCAGTTCAGTGTTTGACTCTTGACTTAGGGTGAGGTTCATGAATTCAAGTCCCGCGTTGAACTCTACACTGACATTGCAGAGCCTGCTTGGGATTCTCTCTCTCCCCCTCTCTCTCTGTCCCTCCCCTGCTCATACTCTCTCTTTCTCTCTCAAAATAAATAAATATACTTAAAAAAATACTACTGGGATAATTGGACATTCATATGCAAAATAATGAACTTATACTCTTATGCCATACAGAAAAATTAACTCAGTATGCATCATAGACCTAAGAACTAAAATAATAAGACATCTGCAAGAACTATTATTTATGTAAGAATTAAAATTATAAGACTTCTGAAAGAAATATAGTACATGATTTTTATGACTTTGCTTTAGACAAAGATTGCCTGGATATGATACAACATCATGATCCATCAGAGAAGAAATTCATAAATTGAACTATGGGATAGTTTTACTTAGAATATTTAATACAAGTAAAAGTTTTTTAAATAAAATTTTTGTCTTTCAAAATACCAGTAAGAAAATGAGAAGATATGCCATAAACTGGGAAATAATATTCTTTTTTCTTTTAAGTTTATTGTTTTAGTAATCTCTGTACCTGATGTAGGGTTCAAATTCTCAAATCCAAGAACAAGAATTGCATGCCTTTTGACTGAGCCAACAAAGCACCCCAGAAAAGAATATTTTCTAATCATCATCTGATAAAGAACTTACATCTAGAATTTATATAAAACTTCTAAAATCAAAACTAAGAAGACAAGCAACTCAATTTAAAAATGTGCAAAATATTTGGGTAGACATTTAAACAAAGAGTTATACAAATCATCTCATGAAAAAATACTCAACATGATTAATCATAAAGGAAAAGGACATTAAAACCATGATGTAAAAAATAAAAAAATAAAACAATGATACCACTATAAAACCACTAGAATGAGTATAAGGCAAAAGATTAATAATACCAACCTAGTATTAATAATACCAAGTGATGACAAGATGTGGAAACTCTCATAAATTATGGGTTGGTATACTCACTCTAGAAAACCAGTTTCTTTAAAATATAAATATAAACTTACCGTATGACTCAGCAATTCTACTTCTAGATTTCTACTCAAGAAGTAAGACACGTGTCCACACAAAGATGTTTACATCAATGATAGTATTTTTCATAATAGGATAATACTGGAAATAATCAAAATGTCAATGAACTAATGATTAAATAAAATGTGGCACAATAGAATACTATTCAACAATAAAAATAACTGTGGATACAAGCTACAACAGGGATAAACCTGCAGTATGTTATGCCAAGAGGAAAAAAGCCAGAAAAGCCCACGTTATATGATACCAACTTTATGACACTTCTAAAAAAGAAAAAATATATAGAGACAAGCAGATCAGTGATTACCTTGGGCTGGGATGGGAAGATTGAATGTGAGTGGCTATGACATAACTCTTTCATGTGATGGAAATATTCTAGAACTGAATGATGGTGATGGTTGCACAATTACGCATTTATTAAAAATTGGATGCTTATAGTGGGTATAATGGATATTATAATGGATGTATAAAAATATATAATAGATTTATATTTCATGGAATATAAATTATGTTTCAATAATGACATTATTATTGACACTATTACAAACAAAAACCTTAAAAAATCACATAGGCACATCATCTTAAAACTTTCATATATGAGCACTTAGTAAATTTGGAAACAATTCTTTTTTTTAAATTTTTTTATTGTTTGCTTATGTATGTATATATGTATTTATTGAGAGAGACAGATCATGAGCAGAGGAGAGGCAGAGAAAGAGGCAGACACAGAATCCAAAGCAGGATCCAGGCTCTGTGCTGTCAGCAAGAGCCCAATGTAGGGCTTGAACTCATGAACCACATATGACTTGAGCTGAAGTGGGAGGCTTAACCAACTGAGCCACCCAGGTGCCCCAGAAACAGTTTTCTAACATGATTGAAAATCTTCCAAAGAGCATTTCAGTGGATTGAGACCCCATTTTTTAAACATTAAAGGAAATAAAAAACCTCAGGGAGAACTGATAGATAGGGAAGTCCCAAATTTGCTAGAGAAAAAGTCAAAACTACAACCTTAGTATAACAATTAGATGGAGTTGAAATTTGAGTGTTATAATTGAGTACATGAAGCCCACTTTGTATTTCTTCCATATCTTTTTGTGTTATCTATTTTAGCTTTCATGGCCCTTATAGCCAAGTTCCTGAATAAAATATTAGACTTGAATCCTTCTGTTATCAGATTTTAAACCATGATTTTCAAGGTAATGCAACATTTATTACAAAAATTTCACTAAAACTTATAGAAATTATCAGTACTATAAATTTCAGTACATCTTTTTTTGTATTTCTGTATTTTCTTATATTTGTGTTTTATAGTTTATATAATGTTTGTATGGCATTACATTTAAATAACTTGTAAAAATGTTTAATAATGGAAGTATGTGATAATGTTTGAAGGGGAAACCTTACTTATTTATTTATTTATTTATTTATAAGAGAGAAAGTGAGTGGGGAAGGGCAGACAGAGAGGGGGACACAGGATTTGAAGCAGGCTCTGTACTGACAGCAGAGCCTAATGTGGGGCTCAAACTCACAAATGTGAGATTGTGACCTGAGCTAAAGGCATATGCTTAACCAACTGAGCCACCCAGGTGCCCCAGGAGACCTCAGTTTTAAAAGAACATCTTTAGATAAAATGTACATTCTTTCCCTGTTTTGTTTTGTTTTGGTTTGGTTTGGTTTATTTCTGTTCCTTTTTTAGTTTTTCTCTCTGTCTACCTCAGGTGGTAGGAATAAATCTTTGGAAGACTACATTCTAATTTTTCAGTGTTGTCTTAGTCTTAAAGATCAGCTAGATCATTTACCTTTAAAAAGTCACATTTGAATTTCTAACATCATTAGAGACAATAATCATAACTGTGATCCAACTCGAGAGAAACCAATGAAGTCTTGAGTGGTATTGAAACATTTATTCTTTTGACATAGCCAAATGATGTGAAAGTGAGACATACGTAACAAAAACACACTAGAAAGAAGCCACAGAAATTACCATAAAGTAGAGAATTTGAGATAAGAAAAAAATTCCACCCGCACAGAATTAATTCATTTTTTATGGTCAATAGAAAACCTGATTTCAAAATTCTAGGCTATCAATGATTTACTATTTGGCTTTGGAAAACTCATTTTTTTCCCACTGACTGCCACACATTAATGAAAATGAGGCATAAAATACTTCTCCATTCTCACAAACATTACTCATTTACTTTTAAAGTTAAAAAAGGTGAAATACATAAACTTCTGAACCTTAAGTATGAGTATACTACTGTACCTATATCTGACCATAAATACTTAGGTCTTTGGTATTTAAGAGTTTATCTAAGAAGAAATCTCCTCATTTCTACTTTATTTCAACTTTCCTGTTTTGCCTTCTCCTTTCTATTTCTCAACACGTAAAAAAAAATTATCATAGTCAGAAATACCATAGAAAACAACCATCAACATTTTATTAATTTATTAATCCCTTCTTTTTGAAGCCATTATAAAATTGGCTATCTAACTCCCACTTAGGATTCTTTCCATCCAACCTTTTCAATCTCTCTAGTAAAGAAGAAATTAATATGTTTTAAAGATTTCACTCTTTGCCATATATATGCATGTGGCTAAATTTTTCAAAGCTAAAGTAGGGGCATCTGGGTGGCTCAGTTGGTTAAGCCCCTGACTCCTGGTTTTGGCTCAGGTCATGATCTCATGGTTCTGTGAGTTTGAGCCCCACGTCAAACTCCATGCTGACAGTGTGGAGCCTGCTTGGGATTCTCTCTCTCTTCCTCTCTCTCTACTTCCACCCCCATGCTCTAAGTAAAAATAAATAAGTAAATAAAATAAAATTTTTTTTAAAAGATTAAAACATTTTTTCCAAAGCTAAAATAATTTCACTTTAAAGATTTTTATAGAGATAAACACTAGATGTAAAAAATAATACATTTATGCCAAGAATTTTCTTCTTTGCATTTATAATAGAATACTGCTCTTCTACATTATTATTTGACTATGAAGAAGATGATAACTTAAGGTATTTTGAGTTTAATCTTCACATGTATGCCCTGTAATTATTTTTTATGGTCCAGAAGTTGAGTCAAAACCTATTGATCACCACATCTATGTTTTAAAAGCTGACACAGCGTGTTTGGTATAGTTGGTGGAAGAGCACTGAGCTCAAAGTCAAGAGATCTGGCTAAGTTCTAGCCTTGCCTGTGCTACCTGCTTTCTTCATGTCTTGGCCAAGTCATTTAATCTCTCTGGTGTTTACTGATCTGTACAATGTATCAGTCACACTAAACTCTTCTCTGGACTTAGGTTAATTTGTGTATAAGTGAAATGCTGCATGATCTCATTCTAAATCTTGGCTTAGTTTTCTTTATTTTCTTGAAGGAAATATACCAAAAATGTTATCACTTTGCTGTAGCCATTGGAATTTGTATTCTCTCATAAACTATCTTTGAGTACACTTCTTTCTCTTTCCTGGTTCAATATCTGTCTCTCCTCTTAATTCCACTTATATTTTGCCTTCTTTTCCCTCCTTCTAGGACCTTACCTTTACCCTTAGGGAGCAGCTCTTTACTAACAAAAAAGATGACAGAGGTCCACTTGTATGCCTGTTGAGGGGCACTGACTATGAGTTATTTTCCTTCACTGGCAGGGAGTAGCACAGGTAGCGTGGGCTCTAAAGCCTCAATATGCATCTGGTCTCTACCACTCAGTAGCTGTACCGTCTTTACCTCAGTTTTTTATTCTGAACAATGGGAACAACAGTGTTACTCAAACATTATTTTGAGAATGAAGTGAATCAAAATAGATACAGCTCTTAGCATAGTGCCTGGCCTGTAAGAAACTGCTCAACAAATGTTCACTATTATCGCACCCACTCTACAGACCCTCATAAAGTGATAATCACTTTAGCACAAGCTGAATGAGGAAAGGATAAAGCTGAGGCAGTGGAGTATTTCTGGCTGAACTGAATGGTGTGTTTTTACAGTTCGGGGCCTTCTATGACAACATTCTTTATTTCCTACTCCTTACCCCTTTCATCCTACTGGGATGTAAATGTTGGACAAAACTATGATGAAGAGGAAGATTGGCACAATTTGTGGGTGATATCTCTTATTTAATTTGCAGGAATGGCTACCAATGGCAACATTTTTCTCCAAATAAATTATTTGTTTGAAATGTGAATTGTTTTTGTTTTCTGCCAGCATTTTGAACTGGCATGCCATAATTATTATACTCTGAAACATTAAAGAAAAAAAGCCCAAGAATTGTCCTTTGGGCCGGTCTATTTATGTAATGCTCCATTTGAGAAATAGCACTGGAAAAAACTGTGCTTAGCAAAGAATGTTAATTGATGAAAGCGTTTTTTTGCTAACAATCTAAGAGAAGCAATCTGTTCTTAGCTCTTTAAGCCACAAAATAGATTTAGCCATTCATGAACAAAAGCCAATTATTTATTTTTAATACTACCTTTAACAAATCTTGTTTTTGATAATGGGGTTCTTTTTCTATTCTCTACCAAAGTAGATTTTAAAAATATACCACTCTTTTAATAAGAAAAAGACAGCCAAATATAATAGCAAGATTCTCATTTGGGTACAAAGCATATTTTCCACCTTAATATTTAACTACATGAGCTTTTTGAATAGGGAGGGGCTTATCCATTTTGATTAAGGAGTCTGTTATACCTGATGTTCTGTAGAGCTAGCACAACAAATGTGTCACATTAAAAGAAGCACAAGAGATGATTTAGGTGAGAGGAGAATCTTTATTGTGTTTAGAAAATTATAATCACATACCTGATGAACGTGGAAGATATTGACTCTGGATAAATCAAGTATTTAAATGTATTTCACTTTTCCTCATGGTTTTCTAAGAAAGAAGGAAAATATTAGTCCATGTACTTTATCAGATCATAAACATTACTTTTGAAGTGTAAAAATAAATATATCAACAAAAGTAGAAATTAGAATTCCCAAGCCATAGGATGTCACTTGGCAAAAAATATGCCTTTTAATAAAACGTCTTCAGCATATTTTTACTTCAAATACCAATATAAGAGAAAAAGTCATATATTGCACGATCATGTAGGAAACTGATACACAACACAGTAACAACAAAAATACTGATTAAAAATGAGCAGAGGAACTAAACAGACATTTTCCCAAAGAAGATATACAAATGGCTGGCATGTACATGAAAATGTGTTCAATATCACTAATCATCAGGGAAATGCAAATCCAGACCACGATGAGATATTACCTCACAACTGTTAGAATGGCTATCACTGTGAAGACAAGAGATAAGCATTGGTGAGAATGTGGAAAAAATGTGCACTTTTGGTGGGAATGTGATTTGGCGCAACCATTATGGAAGACAGTATGGAGGTCTCTCAAAAAATTAAAAATAGAGCTACCATATGATCCAGTAATTCCACATTTTGGTATCTATTCAAAGGAAAAAAATCACTGTCTCAAAAAAATATGAGGAGCCACCAAGTTCATTGCCGCATTATTTATAAAAGCCAAGATATGCGAACAACCTAAGTATCCATCAAGGGATGAATGGATAAAAATGCCACACACTGGGGTGCCCGAATGGCTCAGTTGGTTGAACATCTGACTTTGGCTCAGGCCATGATCTCCGGTTTGTGAGTTTGAGCCTTGCATCAGCACAGAGCCTGGAGCCTGCTTCAGATTCTGTGCCTCCCTTTCTCTCTCTGCCCCTCCCTTGCTCCTGCTCCGTCTCTCAATAATAAATGAATGTTAAAAAATTTAAAAAAAGAAGGAAATCCAGCCATTTGAGACAACATGGATGGACCTTAAAGACATTAATACTGAGTGAAATAAGACAAACAGAAAAAGATAAAAACTGTATGATCTCATTTACATATATAATCTGAAATGTTAGAATTCACAGATACAGAGAATAGATTGGTGGTTGCCAAAAGAAGGGAAGAGGGTAAAATGGGTGAAGACCTCCAAACGTACAAACTTTCAGTTATAAGATTAATAAGTCCTGGGGATGTAATGTACAACATGGTGACTAAAGTTTAAAATACTGTATTGTGTATTTGAAAGTTGCTAAGAGAGTAGATCTTGAAAGTTATCATACACACACAAAATTTCTAACTATGTGTGGTAACAGATGTTAACTAATTGTGGTAATCATTTCACAATACATACACATATTAAATCATGTTGTATGCCTAAAATTAATACAATGTTGTATGTCAATTATATTTTAGTAACTGATTAAAATTTAATAAAAATGGTTAAATGATGAATTATATATATATTTTACCACAATAAAAATTTATATTATCACTCTTACTAGTAAAAAGAAGCTACAATTACATAAGAAAAAATAAAGGAGTCAATAGATGGTCCAGGATTCACTGTTTAATTTGGCCAATTGATAGCTCTAGAAATGAAAATCCTATTTTTATTAGGACCCATGTAAGAGATGTTTAAGATCTTTGTAATATGTCCAAATTTAGGACTGTATGTTAATCCACTCACGTTGGGATTGTATTAGTACTTCAGATTTTGTCCCAAGTTTTCTTTCCATGAGATCTTTGGATGGTCTGCTAATACAGCACACAGGAAGTGATTCTTACTGTTAAGCATCTTGCATTTATTTTTTACTGGATTACTGAACATCCATCAGAAATGAGCAGTCAGAAATAGATTTTTAGTCATTTTTATTTGCACCACAATAACTAACACTTACATAGCATTAACTCTATGCCTGACACAGTAGCACTTCATTTATGTTATTTCATTTAGTCTCTATAAGAAACATATGAGGTAGGTATACTGTTATTATCTTCATCTTATGGTAAATTATGGCACAGATAAGTTACTTCACTTGTTCAAAATTACTCAGCTACTAAGTGGCAGAGCTGGTATTTGAACCCAGTTATTCTGGTGCTGGAGTATGGCCTTATTTTAATTTGCATTCCCCTGAAGACTATACAAGTTAAACATCCTTTCGTGTGTTTATTGAGCATGTGTATATCTTCTGTTATGAAGCATCTGTTCAAATAATTTGCCTTTTTTAATTGGATTATCTTACTATTGAGCTAAAGGTTTTCATATATTCTGGATACAAGGTCTTTATCAAATATACATAACACAGATATTTTCTCCTAGTATTGTGTTTGCAATGTAAGCTCCTGGACAGTGTCTTTTGAGGAACACAAGTTTTAATTATTATTAAGTCCACTGTATCAATTTTTTCTTTTTTGCTGTCTTATCTGAGAATTTATTGCCTACACTCAGAGTGAGGAAGATTTATGTCAGTTTTATTCTAGATGTTTTATAATTTTACCTGTTGTATTAATTTCAATGTATGGTATAAAGCAAAGTTTGACTTTCATTTTTTTCCCAGTAGATATCCAGCACCATTTGTTAAAAAGATCATCCTGTCTTCACTGAATTTATCAGCATACATTTGTCAAAATCAACTGAATATAAAACTAAAATAAGCTATCACTTTATATCCATTAGGCTGGCCATTATTAAAAAAAGATGAAAATAACCCCTAAAATAACAAGTATTGGCAATGATATGGAGAAACTAAAATCCTTGAGGACTGCTCATGGGAAAATAAAATAGTACAGTTTGTTATGGAAAACTGTATGTTGATTTCTCAAAAAATTAAATGTAGAATTACCATATGACCCAGCAATTGCACTTCTAAGTATATACCCCAAGGAGGTGAAAGCAGGGACTCAAACATATTTGTGCACCCATGATCACAGCAGCATTGTTCACAATAGCCAAAGGTGGAAGCAACCCAAGTGCTCTTGGATGGAAGAATGGATAAACAAAATGTGATGTATACACATGATGGAATATTATTTAGCTTTGAAAAGGAAGGAAATTCTGACACATGCTACAGCATGGATGAATCGGAACACCTAACAAGTGAAACAAACCATTCACAGAAGGACAAATATTGTATGATCCCTCTTATATGAGGGCATAAAGAATAGTCAAACTTATAGAGACAGGAAGTAGAATGGTGGTTTCTAGGGGTCAGAGGAGAAGACCAGGGCGAGTTAGTGTTAAATGAATATGGAGTTACAATTTGGGAAGGTGAGAAAATTATGGAGATGGATGGTGGTAATAGTTACACAACAATGGGAATATACTTAATGCCACTGAACTGTATACTCAAAAATAGTAAACTTTATATTATATATATCTTATGACAATTTATAAACACGAACTCACCATATATGTTGATTTTATTTCTAGACTTCCTTCTGTTTCATTGCTCTATATGTCTATCCTTACACCAAAACCACAATGTCTTGATATTTGTATCTTTTATAGTAAATCTTAAGATGAGGTAGTTTAAGTTCTCTGACTGTGTTCTTTTCAAAATTATTCTGGCTTTTCTAAGTCTTTTGCGTTTCTGGAAAATTTTAAAATCAGCTGTCAATTTCTATTTTTTAAAGAAGCCCACTAGGAAGTTTATCAGGATGGCATTACATTTTATATCATACATTGGGAGAACTGACAATATCATCAAGTTTTTGATCTGTTAATGTATTATATCTCTTCTTTTATTTAGATTTTCTTTAATTTCTTTTGGGAATATTTTACAGTTTTTAAGGTAGAGGTCTTGCTTTTTTTTTTTTTTTTAGAGAGGGAGAGAAGGAGTGGGGAGTGGCAGAGGGAGAGGGAGAGAGAATCACAAGCAAGCTCCATGTCTGGTGCAGAGCCAGATGAGGGGCTTGGCTCTATCTCACAACCTTGAGATCATGACCTGAGCTGAAATCAGGAGTCAGACTCTTTTTTGTTTTATTTTTTTTATTTTTGAAAGACAGAGAGAGACAGTGTGAGCAGGGGAGGGAGATACAGAATCTGAAGCAGGCTCCAGGTTCTGATCTAGCTGTTAATACAGAGCTCGACATGGGGCTTAAACCCATGAACTGTGAGATCATGACCTGAGCTGAAGCCAGACTTTTAACTGATTGAGCCACCCAGGCACCCCATTTTGATGCTATTTTAAATAGTATTTTTAATTTCATTTTTCAACTGTTCATTGCCAGTATGTAGAAACACAATTGAATATTGTATATTGTTGTTATATCATGTGACTTTGCTAAACTCACATTAATTTCAGTAGGTTTTGTTTATTACTTGGTATTTTCTATAGGTACAGTATGCTGTCTTTGAATACAGACAGTATTAGTTTCTCTTTCAGAAGTCTCTGCATTTTATTTTCTTCTAATATGTGTGCTTGTGAAGACCAGAACAATGCTAACTAGGAGTTGTCAAAGTATGTATACATCATTGCTTTATTTCTGATTTAGAATAAAAAGCATTCTTTTACCATTACAGTATGATTATAATTTTTACACATGCCCTTTATTAGGCTAAAGAAGTTCCTTTATATCAAAGTTTGTTGAAAGTTTCAATCTTGAGGTGATGTTAAATTTATTCAAATATATCTGCATCATAAGATGATCAAATGGTTTTTCTGCTTTATTTTGTTAATATCCCTAATTTAATTGATATTCAAATGTTAAACCAACACTACATTCTTAGGATTAACACCACTGGGTCAAGTCTACTATTCTTTTTCTTTAATTTAAATTTTTTTTAATGTTTATTTTTGAGAGAGAGAGAGAGAGACAGAGACAGAGAGAATGAGCAGGGGAGGGGCAGAGAGAGAGGGAGACCCAGAATCTGAGACAGGCTCCAGGCTCTGTGCTGACAGCTCAACACCGGGCTCAAATCCCTGAACCATGAGATCATGACCTGAGCTGAAGTCAGACACCCAATGAACTGAGCCACCCAGGTACCCCCAAGTCTACTATTCTTTATGTATATGTTTGAATGCAATATGCTGTTTATTAAGGTTTGTTGTTGTTGTTGTTCCTGAGGAACATTGAGGAACATTGGTCTTTAGAGTTTCTGTAATTTTATTTTTGGTTCTGGTATTAGGATAATGCCCACTTTTTTATAAATGTTTTATTTATTTTTGATACAGAGAGAGACAGAGCATGAGAGGGGGAGGCGCAGAGAGAGAAGGAGACACAGAACTGGAAACAGGCTCCAGGTTCTGAGCTAGCTGTTAGCACAGAGCCTGACGCGGGGCTCGAACCCACAAACGTGAGATCTGACCTGAGCCGAAGTCGGAGGCCTAACCGACTGAGCCACCCAGGCGCCCCAATGCCCATTTTTAAAAAAGATTTGGGGGTCACCTAGGTGGCTTAGTCAGTTAAGTGTCTGACTCTTCATCTTGACTCAGGTCACGGTCTTACCCTCTTTGAGTCTGAGCCCCACATGGGACTCTTTGTTGGCAGCACAGAGACTGCTTAGGATTCTCTCTCTCTCTCTCTCTCTCTCAATCTCTCTCTCTCTGCCCCTTCCTCATTTTCTCTCTCTCTCTCAAAATAAATAAATAAACATTAAAAAAATTTTTAATGATTTGCTCTGTGTTCCTTTTCCTTTAAAGTCTGAAGGAGTTTGATTGAGATTAGCATTTTTTTCCTTGAAAGATTAATAAAATTTACCAGTAGAATGATCTGGCTCTGGAATTTTGTCTTTCAAGGAGGTTTGTTTTCCCTTTCTTTTCAACAATTAATATACTAATTTAATAGATATGAGGCTATTCAGGTTTTTTTCTTCTTTAATAATCTTTTATAATTTACATTTGTCAGGTATTTGTACGTTTCATCTATGTTATTGAATTTCTTGGCATAAAGTTGTTGATAATATAAACCCTTATTATCCTTTCAAGGTATACATAGTCTGTAGTTACGGCCCTTTCATTTCTGATATTATTTGTCTCCTCCTTGTTTTTGATCAGTCTATCTTGTGATCTTCTCACCTTCCCTGTCACATTCCCGGTGGTTCATACATCAGTGCATTATACCTCCACCCTATCCAGTTGTGCTGGTCAGAAACCAGGGAGAGATCTTTTACAGCTTCCTTCCCCTTTTTCCCTGCCGTCACCAGCTGTGCTTCTATGTATTCTCTTCATCAGTAAACCTTGCTGTCTTAAATGTTTTTTACTCCATTCATTTCTTACCGTTGTCACTGAATTAGCACAAGCCAAATATTGCCTCTCACCTGACTACTGTAACAGTCCCTTAACTGGCCTCTGTATATTCCCTCTAATCATTCACCCAATATCTCAGTCTAAAGTGATCTTCCAAAATGCAGCTCTACACATGTCACCTGCTTCCTTGAATCTCCTCAATGGATTCTCATTGGTCTTAGATAAAGAAACTAATCTTAAACCAGGCCTAAAAGGCCCTTGCCTACCTCTCTTTTTGTCTCACCACAAATAAGATCCTTCATTTTATTTTCCAGCCATACTGGCTTTTTTTCAGCTCTTGGGAGATTTCACTTTCCTTCTGCCATAAGATCTCAGCAAATGCAATGATCTTTTTTGGAATGTCCTTTTTCCCCTTCAAATCATCCCCTTCACCAGATCAATTCTTATTTATCTATAGATTTTAACTCCTATCACTTTTTTAAGAAAGCCTTCCTTTACCTTTAAACACACATTTTGTATATGATTGTATAAAACTACTTATGTCACTGCCACTTTGTCCCCAGTGGAGATAAGCTTCAGGTCTTCAGCACTAGGCACTACATAAATATTTGTTGAATGAATGAATCAATGATTGCCTTCTTATTTTTATAGAATTATGAGCATGATAGATCCTAAATGAATATTGTTGACCACTTTATGAATTATTGCCTAATATGCATCATTTCATACATTCTGAATGACAGTTTATTTATAGCCTCTAAAAAATGAGGTTCATATTTCACTGAAAAGAATAGCATAGAAGAATTTAATTTCATGTAAGCGCTCATTATGAGGGCAATGTTTTTGTTTTCTTTTTAAAAATATGGTTGAAAGATTCACGTCTTGGTTGCTGTTTGCCATTTGCATTTCTGGGGGGGAAGTCTACTTTCAAAATATTTCAGTAGGTTTTCAACTGGACAGATTGTGTAAATTTCATGAAGAAGGTAATACTATCCTCCTGTAATGGTGTTACAGAGGCAATTCTGATGTCTCTCCCTCTCACACACATCCCCTTGAGCACCAGAGACTTACACTGCCAGTGCATTTTCATTGCCCAGTTTAGCTACCATTTATTATCTCATATGTTCCTAATCCCATGTTCAGTATCATGAAGCTTCAAAACAGGTATTACTAATAATGCAACATTCATTAGTAGTACTATTTTACAAATTAAAAGACAAAAATTACTGAAAGCCATAATAAGTGGCAGGGCCAAGATTTACAAAGCTCCAAAACCTATATTGTTGCTGCTACTTCTTCATGAGACAATTCTTGACTATATCATGGAGAATTGAGAGTTGACTTCAGATCTGTATGCTCCTTGTACTTTATGATATCAAATTCACTTAAAGGATTATCTTGTAAAAAGATTTTCTTTAAATTTCTATGGCTCATTCTTAATATAACCTTTTTATAGTAATTAAATTTTCATAGGGCTATTTCATGACTTTATTATTAGGCATTGTGATTTTTAATTCTTTGGGAATCAATAGAATTATTTTGATACTTGCTTGTTTCCAAATATTAAAAGCTAAGTAATTTAAGCCTTTTTGCTCAATTAGTTAGAACATGATCTTGATATTGATCAGCATATAATTCTATTGACCCTCTACTGAAAAACCTATGAAAGCTCAAACTAATGCTACTTCTGGCTCACATTTAGGATATTATCTTCTCTCATTGTGAAAAGCGGCACACAGAGCCAAGTTTATAGTCTGCTTCTATAGGACCCTAGGAAAACTTGAACAAGCAATTATTTTTATAACTCCTTTATTTAAAAATTAAAATGTATGTTTCTTTTAGGGTATAACTGTTCAGTTGCTAACTCATTTGTTCATGTGACATTTATTGAGAGCTCCTTACATGCTAGGTATCATTCTAGGAGATATAATGATAAATAAGACAGACAAAATGTTTTTCCCATAGAGATTCTATTCTAGTGAGTAGAAATGGACAAACAGGTAGTGAAAACTGCTGATAAGAAAATATAAGGGAATTCTGATAAGAGGCTAGAGGAAATTATGAGAGGTTTATTTTGAATAGGATGGTCACATGAAGTCTTTTGGAGGGAAGTGACATTTGAACCAAGGCCTGAACTATGAGAAGGAATTAGCCATTTGAAAAACTGTAAGAACTACATTCCAAACATATGCAACAGACCTAGAAGTGGGAACAATCTTGACCTTGAGAGGTACTAGGAACAGAAAGAATGTATTGCTAGAACATGGTTTATAATGCTGGAAAAAGGATTTCAGGTAAACCTAAAGTTACTATCAGTTTCTTTGGAAATAACATTATTGATATTATATTTGCCTTAAAATTAACTATATATTCCTGGAACAATTTATTAATTGAAACATATTTTCATAATACTTTAAGTTGGCAGGTTCTTTAGAAATTATGTGGTCCAACCTCTTCATTTTATTTTATTTAAGTTTTTTTATTTGAGAGAGAGAGAGAGAGAGCAAGAGCGAACGAGCGAGCGTGTGAGTGTGCATGGGGAAAGGCAGAGAGAGAGAGTACCAAGCAGATTCTGCACTGCCAATGTGGAGCCTGATGCTGGGTTCAAATCCATGAACTGTGAACTCATGAATGACCTAAGTAGAGATCAAGAGATGAATGGTCAACCGAATGAGCCACCCAGGGACCCTCAACCTCTTCATTTTGGAGATAAGGCAACGTTAGTGCAAAAAGGCTGACTTACAGGAGAAAACCCAGAAAGCCCAGGAAGAATAGGACTTGAGTCCAGGCTTCAGTGTTACAGAGTCCAGTGATCTTGCCAAAAACTAGTTTTTAAGAAAACATTCAAAAAAACATTCAAAGTTTTAAAATTTTATAGCATTTCTATGGCTCTTCCATTTTCCATTAGATTTTTTTAAAATAGTAAATTATCACAATTTAACCAGTATATAAGTATACCTATTTGATTTCGATTGCACATGTCTTTTTAAAAAAATCATTGGCCATATTCTTTTTTTAATGTTTATTTATTTATTTTGAGAGAGAGAGAGTGCATGAGCAGGGGAGGGGCAGAGAGAGAGAGGGAGAGGGAGAATCCCAAGCAGTCTCTGCATGTGAGGTCAGTGAATAGAGCCCAATGCGGGGTGTAGAGCCCAATGTGGGACTTGAACTCACAAAATAGTGAGATCATGACCTGAGCCAAAATTACAAGTTGGACACTCAACCAACTAAGCCACAAGTTGCCATACTCCTTAGCCACATTCTTTTAACTATAAGAACAGAATAATTCAAATGTTCACTTTGTATCTATCTTTCATCTGACTTTCATTGTATCATCTGTAAAGGTTTTGTTTCTGGTGTTTTTACACACTAAGGAATGCAAAAATAGGCTTTGAGGTTTTATTAATCCTCTACAAAGTTGCACATTTTACATGCTTATGAGTGTCATTTCATCTCCTCTAAGAAACAGACATCAAGACAGGTGTAGACAATACATAGGAAAATGCCTGTGGAGGATGGAAGAGAGGGAGCAGAATAAGTAGCAATAGACCACAAGACAGGTCTGACATCTGTGAATGGAGGAAGGGAAGGAAAAATTGGGTAGAAAGTCTTTTTAAAAATTTTTTTAATGTTTTTTATTTATTTTTGAGAGACAGACCGTGAGGAGGGGAGGTTCAGAGAGAGAGGGTGATACAGAATCTGAAGCAGGCTCCAGGCTCTGAGCTGTCAGCACAGAGCCTGACATGGGGCTCGAACCCACAAACTGTGAGATCATGACCTGAGCCAAAGCCAGATGCTTAACCGACTGAGCTACCCAGGCGCCCGGGGTAGAAAGTCTTAAACATCAGTACAGTTCCAGGACTGTGTCAGTCAGGTTGATGAGGAATCCCCATGGAAAAGCTACTAATCTGAGGTATCTCTTGTCCAGCAGAAAGCCACTGACACTTGTGTCCCTGCCATGTTGTTATTTGCTCCGAGAAGCCCTAGGGGAAGTACGGTTTGCTCTGAACACTATCAAGGATTAGGGGGAGGGCAACAGCTGGGGTTTTCTCTCAGCTCTGCTCCTGGCAACGGTTCATTGGAAGGAGACTGAGTGGTACATTTCCAAGACCATCGCATTAGGCTTATGTGTGGCTTTTGTCATATTTGTAAAGAGTGTGGTTCCCCCCAAAAAGTCAGGACCACTGACTATTCTGACACCTAACTGATTATATTATGGCCCTCAGAGAATGCAAACTGCTGCAGCCACTATGGAGAACAGTATGGAGGTTCCCCTAAAAATTAAAAATAGAACTACCAGATGATCAAGTAATCATACTTCTGGGTATTTACCCATAGAATATAAAGACACTAATTTGAAGGGATACATGTACCTCTATGTTTATTGCAGAAGTACTTATAACAATCAAATCATGGAAGCAGCCCAAGTGTCCATAGATAGATGAATGGAGAAAGAAGATGTGATATATATACAATGGAATATTAGACATAAAAAAGAATGAAATCCTGCCATTTACAACAACATGGATGGATCCAGAAAGTATAAAGCTAAGTGAAATAAGCCAGAGAGAGACAAATACCATATGATTTCACTCATATGGAATTTAGAAGACAAAATGAACAAAGGGGGAAAAAAGAGACAAATTAAAAACAGACTCTTAAGTATGGAGAACTGATAGTTAGCAGAGGGGATTTGTGAAACAGGTGAAGGGGACTACGGGTACACTGATCTGGATGAGCACTGAGTAATGTATAAAATTACTGAATCACCATATTGTACACCTGAAACTAATGTAGCACTGTATGTTAACTACACTGGAATTAAAATTTTTAAAAAGTATGGCCCTCAGAAACTGAAGTATGGACTCAAATTTATTACTGAAAGTCAATAAACAGGAGTTACCAAACTTCTGAAAACTGTGGCATTGTTCCTATTCTTTCTTCACAAGTGACAGAGACCCTCATACTTCTCATATTTATGTTTCTCACAGCGAAAGCAACTAATGTCAGAGTACTGATGTCAGGGCTACATAACAGGGTGTGTATCTACTTATCTTTCCTCAGAGGAAGGACTAAAGAGATGGAAGATGGAAACAAAGTTGCTGGTTTCATAACGTGGTTCTGCCATTGGTCAGCTACTTGAGCATAAGTAAATTACTTCTCTGTGCCTCAGATTGCTCATTTCTAAGATGGACATAATAACAGTGCCTTCCTTCTTGGATTGTGGGGAGGATTCAGTGAGGTGAACTCCAGAAAGCTCCTCATACAATGCCTGGCACACGCGATACCTACAGTGATAGGCTCTTGGGTGCTGAGCCCTGCAGTATGACCACTTGAGCAGATTGAGCAATCTAAAATGTGGACTTAGGCAGTGAATGAGTACATGAAGCACAGATTCTTCAGGCTGCAGAAGGATCCTTTGAAGAGTGAGCTCTTTAACACATTTGAAAATTATTCAGTTAAAAAGTAGTATCTGTGGGTTGGTAGTATTTGAAGAGATATTACAGGGTTTTTTTTCTTTGTGCTTATTTGTATTTTGAGTTTAAAAGTGATTATGCATTACATTTTTTATTTTATGCCCAATCCTTGAACATATTTACATTTTAAAGCAAGTTAGAACTATAAAGGGGGTTTTGCATAGAAGTAGATCATTCTGTGGTATAATATTATCACTGCTGTGATTGCACAAATGTTTTCCTACTTGCACTATAGATCTTTACCCTTCTTGAGGAATCATTTTCTATTTATTTTTTAATGTTTATATTTGAGAGAGAGAGAGAGAGAGAGAGAGAGAGAGAGAGAGAGAGAGAATACCAAGCAGGCTCCATGCTATCAGCACAGAGCCCAGTGCCAGGCTCCATCTCACAGATCATGGGATCACGACCTGAGCCAAGTGCAAGAGCCCGTGCTTAACCTACTGAGCCCCCCAGGCACCCCAAATCATTTTCTATTTAGGTGAAATTGCCTTTCCTTTTTTAAGAGTCTCTCTGATTTCTTTCAGGCTATTTTTTCCTGTAATTCTTTAATTACCTGTCTCCTTAGTATACCTGCTTTTCACTATTCCTAGTGTAAGCATTTTCAGTAAGACAGGCATGATAAAAGTTGAAATAGGTATTTGAAAGGCTAAATAAGCATTCACAAATTATTTGGTCTGGTGATTGGCAAAAAGCCAAGGGTCAAATCTAACCATCAGTCTGTTTGTGTAAATAAAGTTTTATTGGAATGATGCTTTTTAGATTACATATTGGCTGCTTTCATGCTACTCAATGGGATTGAATAGTTACAACAGAATCTGTTTGGACCACAAGGCCTAAAATCTTTATTTGACCTCTTACAGAAAAAGTTTGCCAACCCCTGATTTAGTTTGCCCCAAATTTTAAAAAAGCAGAATTAGGGGCGCCTGGGTGGCTCAGTCGGTTAAGCGTCTGACTTTGGCTCAGGTTATGACTTCGCGGTTCATGGGTTCGAGCCCCACGTCAGGCTCTGTGCTGACAGCTAGCTCAGAGCCTGGAGCCTGTTTCAGATTCTGTGTCTCCCTCTCTCTCTGACCCTCCCCTGCTCGCACTGTCTCTGTCTCTCAAAAATAAATTAAAAACATAAAAAAAATTTTAAAAAGCAGAATCAAAATAAAATTCTATCTAGAACAGGATCGTTTCTTGAGGGTAGGACTGTGCCTGATTCATCACTTTATCCTTAGTAGCTAGCCTAGAGCCAGGCGCATTGTAGATACTAAGCAAGTATTTGTGGACTTGAATTGATTGCATTAATTTTAAAAATTAAATACTTAAGATTAAAAAGAAATTTTCTCCCCATATGTTTTTATTAAAGTTGGCACTGTAGAATTAACTAGCTGGGCTAGCCCATTGTAAATAATCTCCCTGGGGTGATTGGTAATACATTAGAAAAACATTCCTTTTGTGAATACACTATTAGTGTAATAAAATAATATGTTTGAGAGAGAATACTTGACCCCCTGCTGCTTCTTTTAACTTTTTGCTTTTTATGCTGATTCCTTTAATAATTTCTTAATACTTTAGGCATGATAGTTCATCAAATTCCTAGATTTACATGCAGAAAGCTCTCTAATATTTCAGTAAGTGTATTGTAGTACCTGGTTTGGAAAAATTGAGCAGAAAAGCTGGTTCATCTGGTTACAGATGAATTATAAGGTAACTTTAATACCTGTTATATTGCTGTAAAGGTAAAAATGTTTTAAACTTATAATTTATTAATCATTCATATTCAAAATTTCAAAAAGAAAGTAATGTAATTTTTAATAGATGATACTTTTTAAAAATTAAGGCATAGGTTTATAGAGGGTTTTTTTTGTCAGTCTATTTGATTTTGTGTTATTAACAAGGACATTAACTAATAGCAACTTTGGAAATTTCCCACAAAATGCTTCCTATTGGTAAGAATCATCAGGGGCACTTTAAAAAAGATTCCAGCAGGAAGAGAGGAATAGGCAGAGCACAGAGGATTTTGAGGGGCAAGGAAACTACTCTATCATTATACATCTGTCTACACTCATAGAATGTACACCCCCAAGAGTGAACTTATGGTAAACTATGGACTTTGGATGATAATGATGTAACATATCAATGTGTGTTCATCAATTGTAACAAATGTGCCAATCTGGTTGGGAATATCAATAATGAGGGTTATTGGTAATGGCTTTTTTGCATGTTTGGGGGCGGGGTGTATATCAGCATCTCTGTACCTTCTAATTTTGCTATGAACCTAATACTGCTCTTATAAAAATAAAATCTTAAAAAAATAATAAAAAATTACTGGGCCTCTCCCCTCTAAATTCTGTTCAGTATTTGTGAGGTGGGACCCAAGACTTATTTTTCGAATAGAAGCACCCCTAGGTGATTCACATAATCACAGAAGTTTAGGAAATGCTTCTTTAAAGAATACCTTCACATTTTCTTGGTCATGTGTGAAATATTGGAATGGACTTGAAAAGCTTACCTGGACCTATAATATATTCCCACCAATGATGAGACCATTTTAATATTTACACATAGAATTTAATATTTGCGCTTAAAAGAATCTATATATTAGTTATTTCCATCAATTACTTAGAATGAGGTTCTTTTGATATTTTAGTCACTGACTCTCCTTCAATATTTTAAGCTTATTTGGGTCATAGATTCCCTCTGAGAAGTTGATGAAATCTGTGTAATCTCTCCCCAGGAAAATTAACACACAAAAATTCTGCGTATAATTATAAGGTTTTTACTAACCCTGACATATAATTATGAACTCCAACCATGGACCAGTTTACGGTCTGTATTTTAGTTGGGCCCACTTTGTTTCAAATTTTTCTCTACATCTAGATGTCTTTAACCTTAATTTTTTGTCTATAAAATGCCATACAGCCAAAGATTTAATATGTATTGGCATCCTGATTATATATATTTCTCTTTCCAATTAAATAGGACATATATATATAGTCATTGTGCTTCTTTTGCTTACCATGTCCCTTAAAAAATTAATGTATTTTGATACAGCTGTGGATTTGAGGGATGCTATTTATGTAAAGAACAAGAAGTTGACAGTTTGCTGGTAGAATGATAGAGGGACAGATACCCTGAGACCTGGTGGCTCCTGATGGACCATAGGATTGAAAAGAAGGTGCCTAGTGGGGGAGGGGGAAGCTGAGGTAACCAGAAACCAGTAATGAAAAACAGGGCAGACTGGAGTCAAAGGGGTGAATTCAGAAGCTGGCAGTATAGGCCCTTGATTCCTCCCTAGTTTTAGAAAAGAAAATTCACTGAGGAATGCAAACAGCTTGGGTGGCAGATGGCTTCGGAGAGAACTGTTTCAACCCAAATTTGAGCATTGTATCAAAAACTCAGGGGGAAAGAATTTTGTTTTCTTCAAGGTCTTAGGAATGAGGTTGAAGGGGAGAGGGAGAGTGATGTTGAGTGAGGAAGAGAGGAGAGGGAAGGGTAAGAAGGAAGTGAGACAGAGAAAAGCAGAGAAGTTCAGGAAAGCAGCCACACTTGAATTAAACTAGACAAGACTGGGCTCATTGATTACATTGGAGACGTCATCTGCCTACCTGGCTGTGATCTTGAGTGTGTACTTAAAATTTTTTTTTTACATTTATTTATTTTTGAGAGGCAGAGACAGAGCACAAGTGCGAAAGAGGAATAGAGAGAAAAAGACACAGAACCCAAAACAGGCTCCAGGCTCTGAACTGTCATCACAGAGTCCAACAAGGGGCTCAAACTCGCAAACCATGAGATCCTGACCTGAGCCAAAGTCAGACACTTAACCAACTAAGCCATCCAGGCGCCTCATCAAGTGTGTACTTTAAAAGGACTTTCTGAAAGTATATATTGCAGTATTTTATGCCT
Source organism: Suricata suricatta (assembly GCF_006229205.1). Classification (NCBI taxonomy): domain Eukaryota; kingdom Metazoa; phylum Chordata; class Mammalia; order Carnivora; family Herpestidae; genus Suricata; species Suricata suricatta. The sequence continues at coordinate 70,445,779 of NC_043702.1, forward strand.
CAGTGTGAGAGGAAGAGTATCAGAGAAAAGAAAAGGGACAGTCTCTCACCTGGAGGTGAAATTATGACTCAGGGCTCATGTTAGCCCACAGGACACTTGTGTGTGAATGAGAAACAAGCAGATGCAACCCCACACCAGGGCATGTGGCTTAGCAGGCGGAGCACAGTCAAGACTTCAGCCCCCATTTCTCTTCATTGCCAGAACCTCTTATGTAGTGAACTCACTTCCCAACCCTGTGTGTCAGCCCTGTTACAGAGAATTGAATTTCTCTTTAGGCTTCAGGCAGTAGAGAGGATAAGAAGAGCCTTCATAACTGTGTAAAGACATTTCAGGTCTCAGCCAAGGCTTCTACAACTTTGTGATTTGTTTCTAGGACTCACGCTATCCAAGGAAATGTGAATCAAGGTATCAAGGTCACAGACCAAGCTGGTTTGGGGGAGATTACACTGAGAAATCAAGGAGGACGTAAGTGCTGGCCCAGCCGCATCACACAGAACCCCTGACAATCAAGAGAGAGGAAGCTCTTTCAGCCAGATTGCTCTCACCTTCATAAACTGGTTATAATCTTTAGGTTTACTAATAATTGTAGAAATAGTTTCAGAAGTCATCACATACACACAGATGTATAACATACGCACATACACATATTCACATGCATGCATGATTCTTACATGCTTCATATAAACATATTTATCAATCCTAGCCATTCTTCCATATGGTTTACTTTAAGCTGTTACCATACCCAAAAGTATACTCTCCAATAAATGTAATTATCATAAATAATTCCTGTTGTGTCTACTAGAACAAAATATGAAATATGTAAATAAGGAAGTCATTAACTTGCCTAGAATTTTAAAAACATGATTCAATCTTATCGAACTGTTAATTTAATGTTTGGTGCTAATTAACTAAACATCTAACACAATTTATACATATAAATGATTATGTTTCAGTTATTTTGCACATATTTCCAATATTTTCTTCAGTTTTTTTCTATTTCCTTTTGCAAATGTACTCTGAAAATCTGGGTAATAATCTGATCAAATGTGAATTGTGTCTGTGTCTTTATTGTCCTTATATGGATTTTCCTTACAAGATTGGCTCGTTTTCTTCATTTAGACTTACTAATCATCACCTATCATGACTAGTAAAGTTTATAGCTGTAAGAGGTAGGGAGGTACATTTTTTTCCTCTGTGTTGAAATGCTGTTTCATTGTAGATTCAAGTCAGTCTCTTTAAGCTTTTTATTTAAAAGACAAAAGAATTTTTACTTTTTAAAAAATGTTTATTTCAGAATAAGGCAGTTTCTTTTTTTAAATTTGTTTTAACATTTTTATTTATTTTTGAGAGAGAGAGAGAGCACGAGCAAGCGAGCAGGAGCATGGGAGGTGCAGAGAGAGAGGGAGAGAGACAGAATCTGAAGCACGCTCCAGGCTCAAGGCTCCAAACTGTCAGCACAGAGCTCAACATGGGGCTCAAACTCACAAACTACGAGATCATGACCTTAACTAAAGTCAGATGCTTAACTGAATGAGCCACCCCGGCGCCCCACACTGTTTATCTATTTTTGAGAGAGAGGCAGAGTGTGAGCAGGGAAGGAGCAGAGAGAGATGGAGACACAGAATCCAAAGCAGGCTCCGGGCTCTGAACTTTTAGCAATAGAGCCTGATGTGGGGCTCAGACCTACAAGCTATGAGATCCAGACCTAAGCCAAAGTCAGATGCTTAACGACTGAGCCACCCAGGTGCCCCAGACCTTTTACTTTTTAAAATAGGCAACTTGGGGGCACCTGGGTGCCTCAGGTTGGGCCTCTGATTCTTGGTTTCAGCTTGGGTCATGGTTTGTGGGTTCAAGCCCTGCATTGGGTTCTGTGCTGATGGAGCTTAAAAAATTAAAATTAAAATAGGCAATTTTAAAATTCTTTTAAGTTTTAAAATATTTAATATTTGATACGGTTCAAAAATTAAAATGTTGTCAGAATGTAAGCAAGGAGAAATCTTACCATCATTCCAGCCCTGCCTCCCCTCCTCCTGCCTTATACACAACCATTTTTAGCAGTTTCTTCTTAATCTTTTCTATATCCCTTAATGAAAACATCAATATTCATTCTTGTTTTTCTACTGTTCTTTCAAATACAGACAAAATTTTAAAACCTTCCCCATAATTCCCCTTTTTTTCAATTTTTAAAAAATGTATTCATTGGGGCGCTTGGGTGGCTCAGTCGGTTAAGCATCCGGCTTCAGCTCAGGTCAGGATCTCACGGTTCGTGGGTTCAAACCCCACATCGGGCTCTGTGCTGACAGCTGGCTCAGAGCCTGGAGCCTGTCTTCAGATTCTGTATCACCCTGTCTCTCTGACCCTTCCTGCTTACGTTGTCTCTCTCTGTTTCTCAAAAAAAAAACCCCATAAAAATGTATTCATTTATTTATTTTTACTAAGAAGAAGGAAAATTACATTATCTATTGTTTACTCAAAATATTTATAATCGGGGCACCTGAGTGGCTCAGTTGGTTAAGTGTCTGACTTCAGCTCAGGTCATGATTTCACGGTTCGTAGGTTCAAGCCCCGTGTTGGGCTCTGAGCGTAATGCTAGCTCAGAGCCTGGAGCCTGTCTTTGGATTCTGTGTCTCCCTCTCTCTCTGACCCCCCCCTCCTCACACTGTCTCTCTCTCTCTCAAAAATAAATCAAACATTTTTTAAAAATTAAAAAACATATATTTTTAAGTGCAAATTTTTTTGACATACCTTTAAAAACTTATTTTTTTTTAAGTAAACTCTAACCCCAACATGGGATTTGAACTTACAACCCTGAGATCAAGAGTCACATGCTCTCCCAATTAGGCCAGCCAGGTGCCCCTAAAATACTGACATATCTTATACTAACTTGACAAACTGAATTATTAAATCTGAAAAACACCTCATACATTTTTTCTTTTTTCTTTTTTTTACTGAAGTATAGTTGACATGCAATGTTACATTAGTTTCAGTGTATAGCATAGTGACTTGATAAGTCTATATATTTTGCTGTGCTCACCGTAAGTATAGCTACCATCTGTCTCCATAGAACACTTATAAAACCCTATGCTGTACCTTTTACTCCCATGACATATTTATTCCTTAACTGGAAGCCTCTATCTCCCATTTCCCTTCACTCATTTTGCCCACTCCCCGCCCCTCAGCAACCATCAGGTATTTATGGGTCTGTTTCTGCTTTTTGTTTGCTTATTCATTTTTAAAAGATTTTCTTTTCTTAAGTTATATCTATACACAATGTGGGGCTCAAACTCACAACCCTGAGATCAAGAGTCAGACACTCTACCAATTGGACCAGTCAGGCATCCCTGTTTTGTTTTTCAGATTCCACATATAAGTGAAATTATATGGTCTTTGTCATTTTCTGTCTGACTTATTTCAGTTAGCATAATATTCTCTTGGTCCATCCATATTGTTGCAAATGGTGAGTTCACATCCTTTTATATGGCCGAGTAATATTCCAGAGTATATGTGTGTGTGTGTGTGTGTGTGTGTGTGTGTAATATATACATATGTTATCTGCTTTATCCATTCATCTATTGATAGACCCCTGGGTTGCTTCCATATATTTCTTATTGTAAATAATGCTACAATAAACATAGGGGTGCATATAACTTTATGAATTAGTGTTTTCATTTCCTTTGTGTAAATACCCAGCAATGGAATTACCGAATCATGTAGTATTTCTATTTTTAATTTTTTGAGGAACATTTATACTATTTTCCACAGTAGCTATACCAATTTACATTTCCAACAGTGCAAGAGAGTTCCTTTTTCTCCACATTCTCACCAATACTTGTTACTTCTTGTCATTTTGATATTAGACATTCTAACTGGTGTAAGGTGATGTCTCATTGTGGTTTTTTATTTGATTTGCATTTACTGGATGTGTCTGTTGGCTATCTGAAGGTCTTTGGAAAAATGTCTATTCAGGTGCTCTGCTCAGTTTTTTGAATTTGTATTGTCCATTCTTTTGGTGGTAAGTTATAAAAGTTCTCTATGTATTTTGCCAATTAATCCCTTATGGTATATATTATTTGCAGATATCTTCTACTCAGTAGATTGCTAATGATTTCTTTGCTGTATAAAAGCTTTTTGTTTTGAGGTAGTCCTAATAGTTTACGTTTTGTTTTGTTTCCCTTGCCTTAAGAGGCATATCTAGAAAAATGTTGCTAAGGCTGATGTCAAAGAAATTACTGCCTGTGTTCTCTTCTAAGAGTTGTATGGTCTGGGGTCTCACATTTAGGTCTTTAATCCATTTTGAGCTTATTTATGTGCATGGTGTAAGAAAGTGGTCCAGTTTTATTATTTTGCATGTAGTTGTTATCTAGTTTTCCTAAGACCATTTGTTGAAAAACCTCTCTTTCCCCCATTATATAGTCTTGCTTCTTTGTCATAAATTAATTGACAAAAATGGGTTTTCTTCTGGACTTTCAATTCTGTTCCATTGATATATATGTCTATTTTGTGCCAGTGTCATACTGTTTTGGTTAGTATAGCTTTGTAGTATATATGAAATCTGGGATTGTGATGCCTCCACCTTTGTTTTTCTTTCTCAAAATTTTTTTGGTGGTTCCATACAAATTCCCATAATGCTTTTTTAATATTGCTACTAACTCATCTGTCAGTTGGTAACTTACCTTTTCTTTGCCAAAGAGGACTAATGAAATCATCTGCATACACATTCACAAGATCTCCATAAAATTATCAAAATCAACAAGATTATTTTAAGTAAACATTTATTGATTACACTGTTAGAAGCTTCCAAGTGGACTGGTTAATTTTCTAGAAGCCCCATGCTTGACTTAAGGATGTGAGAGAAGAAGCTGGTCTTCTCTAGTGACTGGAATATTTTGGTGCACTGTCCAGGTTACCGCCTTCCTCGTTTGATTATTTGGAGAATTGCTGTGCTATTTTTTCCATAATTTAAAAATTAGTTTAATTTTTAGCATAAAAGCTATGTTAAAACACACGGGAAGCTTTATGGAGACCTCAGAAATGGTTGAGGATGTTTTATGACAAATGCAAATGTTAAAAACTTAATTTGAAGGTGTTGTATAAAGTGATGCTGCAAAAGAGTTTCACCTGTTTCAATTTAGGATACAGAAAAAGTGTCTTTTACTCAAAGTTGTCCCTGATGTTCATTTTATTTTTAATTTATTTTTTATTAAGTTTTTCATTTTAGTTACAGTCTTGTTAACATGCAGTGTTCTATCAGCTTCAAGTATACAGTACAGTAATTCAACAGTTGCATATGTCACCTGATGTTCATCATGACAAGTACATGTCTTATTCCCCATCACTTATTTCACCCATCCCCCAATTTGTCCTCTATAGTTAAGAGTCTATTTCTTAGTCTTTCTCTCTTTTCTTCCTTTGCTTGTTTGTTTTGTTTCTCAAATTCCACATATGAATGAAATCATAGGGTGTTTGTCTTTCTCTGACTGACTTATTTCACTTAGCACTATAGTCTCTAGCTCCAACCACATCACTGTGCAAAACTGGAAATTTTTAATCAACTTGAGTCTTTCTTTTGCATTGCTAGGTAGCTGGACATTCTCCTTTATTAATATGATTTTATGTTGCATGTTGCTTATCACTAAATCCTTGCTCCTGTTCTAGAGTATTCCATGCTACCAGACTGTGCTGCACACTGACTGGATTGACTTTCCATCCCTGCCACCATTTTGCTAATAGAGCTCCCTTTCAACTTTAAAAGTGTCTCAGAGAAAGACTGAAATCTGGCCATTTGTAGCAAAGTGGATGGACCTCGAGGGTGTCATGCTAAGCGAAATAAGTCAGGCAGAGAAGGACAGATACCGTATGTTTGCACTCATAGGTGTAACAGGAGAACAGGAGGACCAGGGGGAGGGGAAGAGGGAAAGAGAGATGGGGAGAGAGAGGGATGCAAAACTTGAGAGACTATTGAATACTGAAAAAGAACTGAGGGTTGAAGGGAAAGGGGGAGGGGGGAAAAGAGGTGGTGGTGATGGAGGAGGGCACTTGTGGGGAAGAGCACTGGGTGTTGTATGGAAACCAGTTTGACAATAAACTATTAAAAAAAAAAGTGTCTCAGACTGGGATGAGAAATTACATGGTTGTCTATGAGATTTCTCAGTCGTAATAATGGCTAACCTTTATTGGGCATTTGCTTTATACCAGGCACTGTGCTATACTCTTCATATATGATTTCACTTATAATTGCATGTAGTATAACTTCCAATAGCAACTAGTATTTTGACACTTATATTACAAAAAACAATGGAAGCTAAGAGGTTAAGTAATTTACCCAAGGCAATGCAAGTAGTAACCAAAGAACTAGGACTTGAATTCAGGCCTATTAAATCCACACAATAACTGTTTGTTATTAAGACTGTGTTATTAGGACCAGCCTGTGGCCACCAGTGCCCAAGTGAGTTTGCCAGCTTGAATTGCTGGGACTTACATTCATTCAGGGCATTCATCTGATAAATAAATTAGTTCTTTTTCGTTTTCGTTTTCTTTTTTTTAAATAAATGCCAAAGGAAAACAGTGATTTTTTATTTTATTTTATTTTTTTTGGAGACAGGACCAATAATCTTGGCACTGTTTTGTTACAATGGCTTTTTAAATTTTGTGCTAGATGGCATTTAATTGTTTAGTTTGATGGGTGCATTAGGACAGTGGTTCACTGTTTTACTTTGGAAAAGCTGCTCTCTGTCAGGTTTGTGAACAGCTTATTGTTTAGTTCACATAAAGGTCAGTAGCTCTAAAAATATACACTTTAATGGGTGATGTAATAGATAGTTTATATGTGTTGCAGGTGCTTTCCCTTCGTGGTTGAAATGCGCAGCTCTGTGCCTTCCGGAGGGAAGGTGTGTGCATGCATGGCATGCGGATGTGTGTGTGTGCGTGTGTGTCTGTGTGCACATGCGTAACTTGTTTGAAATCCCGGTCTTACAAACTTACACACTGAATTCGTAAATCTGTATCTTATGAAATATCAACATCTGCCAATCGATTGCATATCATTGGATTCAATAGGTATTTCATCTAATTTTGAAAGGCAGACTTGGGGTCAGAAAAAAATGGAAAATAGATTTGTGGTGAGTTTTGTTTGATTAAAACAAGTGGAATCAATTGATTCAGTTTAGTTTGGCAACCTTATAGGTAACTTCAGCTTCTGCATCTTCACACCTATCTCAGCTTTTCCTGGCCCAAGAGACTATTTCTTTCCTTTTGTTTCTTTTCTTAGCTTGATGAAGTGTTAAGATTTGTTCATTTCAAAACATAGCATTTGAGAGTGAAGAAACTACTTTGTTTAGTTCACTGGACTGGGAGCCTTAGAGACATGTTCTATTCTCAGCTCTGGAAAAATCTTTTAAAACAAAATCACATGACCTGCAAAAAAAATATTACTCCAGTTTGAGATAGTACATTTTACTTTCTAATCGTTGTTGAAAGCATAATATTAACTGGAAAGTCCTTGGCAAACTTATACTATATAAACAGGCAAGTTCCAAATCCTGGCAGAGAATATTCCTTTGAGTTACATTTTCCTAAAACTTTTTTTAAAGTCTCTTCTTGACTATAATCCTTCATTCCTACCAGAATAATATAAGATTAACCTATCCATTGGGAGGATAAAGGTATTTTGGATGAAGTTACTATAAATCCTATATGGAAATGTTACTACATTGTAATCCCCAACTTCATTGGTCTGGGGTTAGGTGGTAGGGAAATTGCATTTTCTGATTTATAGCTGGGACTATTGGTGACCCCATGAGAAATTGATCTTTTTATTTTTATTTTTTAGAAAGAATGCAAGCAGGAGAGGGCAAAGGGAGAGGGACAGAGGGAATCTTAAGCAGGATCCACACCCAGTGCAGAGCCTACTGCAGGCCTTAATCTCACCACCATGAGATCATGACCTCAAGAATTGGACCCTTAACCAGCTGAGTCACCCAGGCACCCTGAGAAATTGATCTCTTTAGCTATGTTGGCCCAGGCTTTGACAAATTTTTTCTTGACCTTTCTCATCTGTAATCAACTGAGGCATATCTGCATTAAAATAAACAACAAACAAACAGTAAAACAAACTTCCTTAAGCAAATAAGGAAAATTATAAAGGAAAAAGCAGACTTGGAAAGCACATGGTGATCAAAATGCAATTTCACAAGACGATGCAGTGAGCAGTGCAAAATAATTGGTTTCAGAAGAATTAAGCTCTAGCAATTTTCACCATTTACTGGTTTTGTGCCTTTAATCAATTGACTTAATCTCTTCTTTGTTATTCATCTGTAAAATAAGAGGATATTACTTCATATAGTTAGGCTGGGATCAAATGATAAACATGAAAATACTGTGTACAAGACGAATGTTAGTTGTGTTGATGATGGAAGTCTTGCCTTGAGGCTGTTAGGTACATTAGGTGCACAGCCTAGTTGCTTTTCTCCACTTTGTGGAAGCCCTAAGGAGCAGTAATTTGGATTGTGTGCTGTCACACATGGTGGGATTCACACTATGTGAGCTCCCTTTTCTTCTAGTCTTATCTTTGTCTCACTGCATTCTTGCCCTCTCCTCCCTTGCTCTGCATCCTCAGAGACAGAAGCTTGCCTTTCCTGTGTCAGTACCCACTAGCTCCAAATCTTTAGAGGTCCTGCTTTCTCCCCATTCTGGTTCTGTCTGCCAGGTTGGCTTATCTAAAACATATTTCTTATGGGGATTTTGTAACAGATTTTTGCCTTTTTCACCTGGGCTCAATAGCGAGTCTCACTTGCTGGTGGTCTCACTGGCTTTGAGATTAGAAGCTCTCTGACCTCATCCCATAGCCAATCTCATTGTGATCATGCACAGCAGCAGATGGTAACGGTTCTTTCCCACTTTCAAAAGTCTCTATGTTCCCTTGGGCTTTCCAAATGAATTTCAGATTCCAGTTTGAGAAAGCAGAAATGTGAGCGAAGAGGCATCTGGGTGGCTCAGTCGGTTAAGCATCTGACTTTGGCTCAGGTCATGATCTCACCATTCATGGGTTTGAGCCCTGCATTGATCTCTGTGCTGACAGCTCAGAGCCTGGAGCCTGCGTTGGATTCTGCGTCTTCCCTCTTTCTCTGCCTCTCTCCCACTTATGCTCTCTCTCTCTCAAAAATGAATAAATAAACATTAAAAAACAGAAATGTGAATGAGAGAGCCCGGAAGTGTGTTTATGCCTCTCAACAAACAGCAGTAGTGATTATAGTGCTGCTACTACTAGCAGTAATCGTGATAGTAGTAGTAAATAGTAGCTATCACCATCATCATCTTCATCATTGTGGTGTTGTCACTACCACATTGTTGTGGTAGTTAACATTTTTGTCTCTTTTTTACAGCCAGTTGTGATGAAAGTTCTTTACATACATTACATTATTTAAATCTCACGACAATTCTGTGAGATGAGCCAGTTATTCTTTCTCTTGCAAAGTGGAGACACGAAGTCTCTGAGAGGTAAAGTAACTTGCCTCAGGTCAGAAAACTAGCAATCTGGAGAGTCAGTATTCAAACCCAGATTATTAGATTTTAGAGCCTGAATATACTACTATGTATTGTGGAATATGTTCGGTAGGTCTTGTGGCAGTGGTCACTAATTCAGATGCCCCTAGGAATTAGGCCAGAAATGAACATTAGTGTGGAGGGCCTAGAGTTAGCAAGGCCAACAGGGCAAGCTGGATGATAAATGGCCGTTGACATTCTTCCTCCCTGTTGGCCGCAAGGCATGACCAGGACTGGGGCTTACTGGAGAAGGTATGTCCTCCCTAGAAAAGCCAGCTGCTTCTTACTCCAGCACTTGTTTTCATTAGGGAATAAGCTTTTGAAATGTGATTTTTTTTAAAGATGGAAATACAGGTTATATGTCATATTCCCTGATTATTAAATGCTGGCAACTAACTCAAATAAAAAAAGTAAACACAGCACTGTGAAGGTTAAAGTAATTATGTCTGGGGACTAAATTTGGCCTGGTTTGTAACCTTTCTCAGTGGAAGCGTTTTGCAACATGCTAACCACTTCAGTGAATGATGACACAGTGCCGTAAGGCGCGTGCTGTTCCCCATTGGCGAGTGGTTAGACCATCCTGGCCCTCTCCATCAGCTTTCCCTTCACAGAAGACTGGGAGAATCCCAGTCTTTTTATTGTGTAAAGACTGAAAGAAACAACACAAAGAGCAATGTCCCCTATTCTTAAGGACCTACTGTGTGCCAAACACTTTATTCATGCTCTTTTATTCATTTAATTTCCAAAGCAGCCCTGCTTACAGGTGATGAAGGAGGTCTGAAAAGTTCAACAATCACAGCAACAATATCTTGCCAGAGGCATTCCTCCAGCTGGCGGCAGTGCGGGTTGGGATCGACATGTACCCAATGCCCTTCATCTTGCTGCTCAACTTGCCTGCCTGTATTTTACAGTGTAATACCCCAACCAGATGAGCATTATGCTAGAACTCAAGTATGCAGGGACAGCCTTTCCATGTGATTTTTAGTTTCTGTGGGGGATAGTTCCTCGAATCAAAATGATCTCTGCACACTACCGGAATTTCTTCCATTTCACTTTATCATGCACCTTGAAATTTTAGCCTTTAGAGAGTCTTTTGTGTTAACAAGCATACTCCTTGGAAGTTCCCTGCTTAAGCAACCTTTCTTTCATTCACATGTTAACATGAAGGTAGATAATAAACAACTAGCTGAGATCATGGGATTTTCCTAGGGTGATAGGGGAGAAGTAGGGGCCATCCTAATGTATGGGTCACTGTTCAGGAGAGTCTGGGTGGTGTGACTTGGGATAGGTCCCTAGTGTAAGGGCTACGCTTCTGGCTGCCCAAGAAGCAGAAAACCAGACACACAATTTTGTTACCTACTTTACTTTTTGTCTAGAGCTATTTCCTCAAATAAATGAGACCATACTATGACTTGGTACTTTTTATCCTCTTACATTTATGCTACAAAGATGCAGCATTTTTACACTTGGGGTAAACACAGCCAAACATAGAGCAGTTGAATCACTAGGTTGTACATCAGAAATTAATGTAACATTCTGTATCAACTATGCTCAACCAAAAACTTTTTAATGCAGTATATTTGCTTTGAATAGATTTTGAGCATTTTTTATACTTCTAAAATTAAAATATAATCTTTTTAAATTGGGTTGTTTTTTGTTATTGTTCAGATGAAGGAACTGACCCAATGAATAATGAAGGCGAAAACAAAGCTGAAGAAATAATCACAAAATGGCTCTTCCTCAGAGATAGGATTATGATGGACACTTTATGTATTGTTTGAATTCTTTATAATAAGATAACTCATTTTAGAAGAAGAACAAACAACCGGGTTATGTTATTGAAGTACAATAAATGAAAAAATTCTCAGTTGTCAAGGTGCGGTAAGAATAAAGTGGTCAAGTTTTACTGCCTGTGGGCTAAATATGGAATTACTTTAATGAGAGGGGCCCTGGTGAGGTACAGGACACAAGAAAGGGAGCAACAGTGGAGCTGACTCTCAAGGTCCTTGTTGGTTCTCTCTCTCTTTCTCCCCTTTCCTGGAGCCTTATGGAGTGTTGGATTTCCCCAGATTTCTTATCTCCTGCTGCAAGCAAGAGTGAGTGAGAAGAGTTGGAAGAATTCAAGGTGACTTGATGTTAATAGTTCTCTGACATCCACTAAGCCTCAGGACGGACTGACTGTTCTTTATTATACAGCTTTGCCCAAAACATCCCTTTAATGGTTAGTATGCCAACCCTTGTAGAATTTGCTCATTCTTCCTTGCAACATGAATCCTCTTTGTGCTTTTTGGCAATCCCAGAATAGTTCTGTTTTCTTCCCCTCTCTTTCATTTGGGAAACCAGTAATGAAACATTTTTATTCTTTTATTGTGGTTCAGATGCTATCTGGGATCCTCAACTGAAATTCCTGGTTACTTATTAGTGGTAAATAGTCGCTTTGCCCTGACTATAGTAAATTGTCTTTCTGCAAAAGTTTGCATTTTCCAGGAATAGAAGAGTTGTATTTTTTCCCACTTTGTTGAAGCATAATTGATAAATAAAATTGTAAGATATTTAAGGTATGTAATATGATAATTTCACATAAGACTAATATTTGAATGCATGCATATATTAATGTAGAATAGTTAAACTTTGCTTTTTGAAAATAAATGTAAAACTGGTATATGGTGATTGTATGTGGGATACAGTTCAATGATAAGGATTCACATGGCTATTTGAACCTACACACCTCTCACTGGTCAGTTCTCAGAGTCCCTTAGGCATTTTGAAGAGTAACAAGGCTAGAGAGAGAAAGATCAGGGGCTAAGAATTCAGAAAGCTCTTTGGCCATTAAAGGCAAAATGATCATCGCATCCTTTAAAATCAAATTTATTATGTAATTATTCCATTTGTCTAACCCACAGATATCTGGTACTAGGAAACGCTTTTATGGATACCTGTTCTGCTCTCTGTGATATTCAAGGAGATAAGAGCCATTTATTTAGTTACCTAGAAAGCTGATCTATGGCTGTGTCTTTTAATATGACATGTTCCTCAATGATTTCTCTTTAAAAATCTATCCACCTCTGTGATCTGCTCTCTCATCAGCTCATCTATTTAATTTTGGCTGCCCTTTTCTAAATTGAAGCCATCAGTGTTTTTGGCACCAGCAGATTTCTGCCAATCCTCTTCTCATCTATTATTTCTCTGTCATATATAAGGCTGGCCACTTGGCCCCCTCACCTGCGGCCACGCGGAACTGCTTGCTAGTGCTCCTCCAAACATGTCCCGCTCTCCAGCTCCTTGGTTTTAATAACTGTGCCTTCTAAGGCCTTCTCTCTCTCTATGCATGGTGAAACCACCTTAATATTCTTTAAGGCTCACCTTACATGCGACCAATCCTTGGCCCTCCACCTCAAGCGAAATGAGGCTGTCTGCCCTTCACGCACCGGTATCTCGGGTGTCAGGATCTTTGCCACACGCTGCAGACTGGTGTTCTTCCGGGTGGAGCATAGGTCGACTCCATGCAGGAAGGCGCAGGACGGCAATGTTAGATCTTCTTTTTATATTTGTTACAAATGTAAGGAAATACAGTAAGCTGTCTTATCTTTAATGCTTGGATGCATCCTGGCACCCTCCCTCAGCCCCCCCATTACACCAAGTGTGCTGTCACTCATTTTCTCGTAGTCAGCGTATTCTGAAATGTTATAATTACTTTCAGATGGCTTTAAGAGAGCTTATAGATTATGTTCACTTTTTAAAAAAAAACAAAACTAACCTTTATAGTAGACAAATGCCTTAAATACATTCCTACAAAATCCCTGGATTCCTAACAGCATTTATAATGTAGGTACAACAAAGGACAAGAAAATACCAGAGCTAACTCCTCTGTACCTCTGTGAGGACTTCCTAGGGAGTGGGATGGCATGTGTATGCAGTAATATGCAGTGGCCCTGCCAGCAAACCCACTACAGGAAAAAACAAAACCAATACCAACCTGATTGTATCTTTTAATGTTTATTTATTCATTTTTGACAGAAATAGAGTAAGAGAGGGAGAGAAGGAGGGGGAGAGAGAGAATCCCAAGCAGGCTCTGTGCTGTCAGTATGGAGCCTGACATGGGGCTGGAACCCAAGAACTGTGAGATCATGACCTCAGCTGAAATCTAGAATTGGATGCTTAACCCAGGCCCCCTGCACCTTCTGTATTCTGAAGAAGATTTAAATTATTAAGATCATTTAAAATAGAGATTTGCATCAACTATTGCTATCTAGGAACATTATCCTAAGGGTTTATTTTGCCCTGGGATATTAGATGAAAGGAATACAATAATAGTAACAGCCTATCATAATTATAAGAATTTACAAATGGTGAATATCCATTATTGACAGAACATAGTAACAATTTTATTAAGAGTAGGATTAGAAAAGTTTAGAGAGCACTATCATGAATTTAGAGACCATATCTCAGAACTGTTAGAGGATAGAACCTGTGTTTTCCCTATCTTTATGGCTCTAGCATCTATTATAGTGACCAGAACATAGTATATGCTCAGTAAATATTGAGTGAGGGAATAAATCAGTGGAAGAATCAGTACAGGACGGTGAATGCCCTGCAGAGAAACCCAAATCATTTCTTATATTTTAAACTGGTACTGGTGAGGGGCACCTAGGTGGCTCAGTTGGTTGAGCGGCCAACTTCAGCTCAGGTCATGATCTCATGGTTTGTGGATTTAAGCCCCACATCAGGCTATATGCTGGCAACTCAGAGCCTGGATCCTGCTTCCGATTCTGTGTGTCCCTCTCTCTCTGCCCCTCCCTCACTCATTCTCTGTCTCTTCCTGTCTCTCAAAAATTAATGTAAAAAAAAAATAAACTGGTAATGGTGCAAACTTACACTAGAGGTGAGAAACCGAGATGAAAAAAATCAGATGACTCAGATGCAGAAAGTACATTTATGTCTGAGTACATCAGCAAAATAATGACCATATGGGACTATGGTGAGGTCATTGCTTCCTGTCTCATGGGAAAAGAGAGACTGCCAATTAAAGGAAAGAATTTGGGATCATTCTCCTTGTGATTTTACCTTAGCAATGCACCTCATTGCCCAGATTCTCATCCAAGTCTTGTCCTCTCACACCTTTCACTCGTGCTTTGTGACTGTGGAAACTTTGTAGAACTTTGAAACAGTCACCTGCATTCCTGAATGGTTTTATTAGTCTCTAGTGTGGTCACAGTCCCCAAAGTATTTTCTGATAAATGATTACAACTATAGTTGGGTAACCCTGGAAGCCCATCCTTGTCCTTCAATATAGTGGCAAAACTTCAAACTGATGTCATGATTCTACACCAAAAATCTCACCTTAGAACTTTATTGTTTTACTAATTTATTTATTTATTTTTAAATGTTTTATTTATTTTTGATACAGAGAGAGACAGAGCATGAGAGGGGGAAGGGCAGAGAGAGAAGGAGACACAGAACCAAAAGCAGGCTCCAGGCTCTGAGCTAGCTGTCTGCACAGAGCCAGATGCAGGGCTCGAACCCACGAATGTGAGATCTGACCTGAGCTGAAGCCGGAGGCCCAACCAACTGAGCCACCCAGGCGCCCCTTGTTTTACTAATTTAAAGATTAGTTACCCTTAGAAGACCTTGGCTTGTAATAGGGGGATCCTTTAATCATTTCTATTCTTAAGTAATAATATTAAATGCTAAAGAAAGCAATATGGGCTAGTAATTAACTTATGTTTTTCCAGAGTAAGGAAAGATTTTCTCAATATTTTAAAGGAACAAAAACAATCTCAATAACTAGTAGTATAAAATAAAGCCTCATTACTTTGTGGCAAATGTTTAATTCATCTATGTCACTTTGATTAAATGTTCTGTGAGATTTTATGGTAGTTATAAGCTGAGCTACTATGTCTTAGGATTGGTAATATAGGCATTTCACAAATAATATTGATCTTTTAATTAAATGTTCATGATAAATATCGAATATTCATTTGAATGCTAATATTTTTCATTGCATTATTATGAAAGAGTAGCCAGTATCAATAGCAGAGAGAACCTTGCCTTCTGTAATTCACTGCCCATGGGCACCCCGGGCCATGAGTAAGTGCCAGGAAGCAAGGGAGCCTGCCTCTTTCATCTACTCTTGTGGACCAGATGCCTCTATAGTGCCTAGCACATAAGAGGAATCCATCAATGTGTGTTGACTGAATGAATGAAGTATGTTCATCCCTGACACTTGTCATACATTATACATGTTTCTGTCCAGAAAGACAAGTCTCAAATAATAGGTATTACTTGGGGCAGTGACTATCAGATTCTGATCTGGAGAACTTTGGTGCTCTGTGGAGATGCGGAAGGGTTCTGCACACAGTAAAGTACCTTCTGCCAAACATTTGTATCACCTGAGTGTACCTGTCAGGATTCTTAGTTATGATGCAATCTAGCTTAAGCAAACCGCCGCCCCCTCCCCGGAAACAAAAAACAGCACGTTGGCTCCGGAATACCAACAAAAGGAGGACAAATGAAGCCAAGGAAAGGGCAAGATTCACTGTGGGCCTCGGAAGAATTCACTACCTCCATCTCTCAGCATGTTGGCTTCATACATGCTCAGTGCAGACTGTTTCTTCTAGTGGGAAACATGGTTTATGACAGCTGTTAAGCTTTATGTTTTGGAACTTTAGTCACTGGATAAAGACTGCCTTCAAACTTTCTTTGGCCTTAAGTTTACAATCTTGGAAAAGGAATTTTGTTTACAAAAGAGTTTGGCTATAGGAAAGGGTTTGAAACATTTTTGCTCTAAGCAATTAATGTACAATCCCACCACTCTTTTCTTACCCTCCCGCTTCTATCTCCATCTGCTTTTCTTCAGCATCATTTTCCTCATTGTGAACTTGAATCTCCCTGCCTTGTCTTTCTCTCTTAACTCTCCTGGTATGTTTGGCTCTGAGATTTCCTGTTCTTTGAGCTTGATACGCCTTTTAGTCCTTCTGTCCTCTTGTCTTGAGTGAAGACTGCCTGCCCAGGGAATCCCCTTCCAGCTTTCTGTCTGGGAGGAAGTGAGCCATATAATGTGCAAGTTTCAACAGTACACACACCAGAGCTGTATTAAATCTTCCTGCTGCCTTTAAAAGGTTTTCACCTAAGGACAAAAGGTGGTTATTTTATATCCACCGTACTCCCAAGCAGCATGTAAATAGGGTAGAAATTCTTAAAATAACTTCTTTTGTAAAGTGGGACACCTTCAATCCTCAGACAACTAGAATTTTCTTTGAAACAAGTGCTAAGAAATGACCTTGATTACTAAAGAAGTGCATGGATATTGAAGCATGAGAATGAACAACATGGTTCTTCCTTTCTGTTTCAGGATAATTAAGGCTCCTTTTCCATGAGCCACAGCAGAGCCTACCCTGAGGCAAGGTTTGACAATGACATTATTTGACTATGACCAAGGAGGTGCCAAACCATTTTTAGAGCAGGGTATTTCATCTTCACTATTCCACTTAAACTTTCGCACTGAATTTAGGAAATGTGAGAATCTTGTCCTGGATTTACATTTTATTTATTTATTTTTTTAGAGAGAAAAACTTAAAAAAAATTTTTTTTAATTTGTTTTTGAGAGACAGAGAGACAATGTGAGCAGGAGAGGGTCAGAGAGAGAAGGAGATAGAGAATCTGAAGCAGGCTTCAGGCTCTGAGCTGTCTGCACAGAGCTCGACGTGGGGCTCGAACCCATGAACCTTGAGATCATGACCTGAGCCAAAGCCAGACGCTTAACCAACTGAGCCACCCAGGCACCCCAGTGGAAATACATTTTAAATCTTGAGAAAATAATTACTAATCAAGTCAGAGAGCAGAATGAATCTAAATATGTAAGGTAGTAGTCCTAGAGCGCACTCTACACATGA
Organism: Suricata suricatta; assembly: GCF_006229205.1. Lineage (NCBI taxonomy): Eukaryota > Metazoa > Chordata > Mammalia > Carnivora > Herpestidae > Suricata > Suricata suricatta. Next base: position 70,463,211 of record NC_043702.1, read on the forward strand.
CTCTTTGGCAAAATTATTTTTAAATGAAGAAAAGTGAAGTTTTACTTTAATTAATTTGTGAAGATGTGGATAAGTGCTTTTGAAAACGTAATGATCTTGCCCGTAAGAGAACATGTGTTGAAAACTGGAGTTGATCTAGGATCAGCTCAATAACTGTATCATGCTCTTCTCATGTTCTGCAGTTGATTAGTATTAATTTCATCATGCATAAACTTCCTTGTCTTTTCTTTCCTGTTTTTTTGTGTCCTAGGTGATTTTTATTTAGAATAATTGAAAGAAGGCCTGCCTATTTAAACAAACAAAAATTCATTTTTAGTTTACCTCAAGCTGTAGAGAGAATGAAAATATATTATTATGTTTTAAGGAGTTATTCTCACCCTAGAGATCACCAACATATGCTGGGAGATTTATAAGTTCACTATGACATTTTATATTTTTAATGTTTTTATTTCAAACACAGTATCTTTAAGGAAGAAGGTAAATATATAGTCTTAAATCCATTCATACAATTTTGGTGCCTATCTTTGTGCTCATTGATTTACGATGACATAAGTGCCAAATGATCACCTAAGTGTCAGAGTCTACATTTCTTTTAATGTTTATTTAAACATTACAAGAACATTGTGCCAATGCCTGAGCAGGGGAGCGGCAGAGAGCCAGGAAGAGAATCCCAAGCAGACTCTGCACTGTTAGCCCAGAGACCAATGCAGGGCTTGATCTTATGAATTGTAAGATTATGACCTGAGCCAAAATCAAGAATTGGATGCTTGGGACACCTGGGTGGCTTAGTCTGTTAAGCGGCCGGCTTCGGCTCAGGTCATTATCTCACAGTTCGTGGGTTCGAGCCCCTGTCGGGCTCTGTGCTGACAGCTAGCTCAGAGCCTGGAGCTTGCTTCTGATTCTGTGTCTCCCTCTCTCTCTGACCCTCCCTGCTCATGCTGTCTCTCTCTCTCAAAAATAAATAAAAAGAGTAAAAAGTAAATAATAAAAAAAAAAGAATTAGATGCTTAACTCACTGAGCCAACTGGGCACCCCCAGAGTCTACATTTTAGTAATGTGTTTTTCAAGTCAGGGCCTGAAAATCAGAGTCTATGGACACATTTTCAAGTATTTGGGAGTACACTTGTAGTAACATTAATAAGTAATATTTTTTATATTTTTGAAGGCAGATACTATTCTAAGAAATTTTTGTGTTTTATCTGCCATAGTCCTCACAACTCTAAGTACCATTGTTAGCCTCAATTTTCAGATAGGAAAACTGAGGCACAAAAAAATTTAAGGAACTTGCCAAAGGCCTCAGAACTGGGTTTAATCCTAGTATTCTAGCTCCAGAGCTCACAATCTTGAGTAGTATGATATTTTCCCTCCCTGGAAGGAAAAATTGTTTTCTTTGTCATTGGTTACCTACCTATAATTATGATCACTAAAAAGTAATTACTTTTATTAATTTAATGATTATAGATTTTAATTTCTTAGAATAAAAGACTTCAGAAAATGTTGACTGGTCTTTAAGAGTATGACTGCTTATAGGATAAATTAATATATATATCAGATATCCTTAGAGTTGTCAATAGAAAACTTAAATGGTAGCAGAAATAAAGTCAAGAATTTGTGTTAAGGTACATTTCCTAGGAAGGCAGCAATGTTTCCTCCCTCCAATTTCCTCTTCTATTTCTTCCCTTCCTGAACAACTAGTCCTGAAGCCATTTGAAAGGGCAGAACAAGGCTGGTCTCTACACTGGAATAGGGAGGAACTGCAGTGCCGCAGGGCATCACATTGCCCTGATGAACTTTATCCCCCAACATAAGGGAGGAAGGGATTCATATGAGAGGGCTGACTGTACTGTCAGAGACCAGCCAAAATAAGGACTGCCTCCATGTGGAGGGGTAGCCTTATGTGGGTGTCAGAATTCAAGTGAAGCTGTCAGGAGAACCTATGAATGGAGGTGATCCCCTGCAGTGTGTTAGAGCTCAAGCAGGGGGAGTAGAGTGAAAATATATGCAGAAGGGCAGCCTGACATGAGGTTCTGAAACTCACCCAGAGGAGCCATGTCCATGCAGTGGGCTGGAGGACCGATGGGGAGTCCGAGTGGAAGAAATCTATTTAGAAGGGTCCAGTTTGCCATGGAATATTGGAACTTATGTGGTAGTGGTGGGGAGATCTGCTGCGGATTGTTGGAACACAAGCAAGTCGAAGAAGGAGTTTGTGTAGAAGAGGAATGGTATCAGAAATGAGAAATTGGTATATATATGAAGATAGCAAAATATGAAGGATAATGGGGCTGGGTTTCTCATTGTTAGAATAAGGAGTTACAAATACAGAAAGGGACAAAATGAGAATGAATTTCATACTGTTGTGTTGCACTTGGAGATATCAGTGGGCATGGTGTGGTCTCTCTTTCTTTATCTACCTATCTAATTTTTAAGAAGAAATAGAGATAAAAATATAGAGGTAGGTGTGTGTGTGTGTGTGTGTGTGTGTGTGTGTGTGTGTGTGTATGTGTGTGTTTCTAGCTTTGCCCATTGAGAGGGTCAAGAGCAGTGGCATCCCCATAGCCATGAGCACATCTAGGGGCCAGATCTTAACTTCTAAATACCATCTTCCAAGAAACCAGAGCCCTTTGGAAAAATAGCCAGTTCCAGGACTATGACAAGCAATGCACAAGATAAGACTGGAACAATAAGTTATTCCAGAAGACAAGGACATACTCAAAGAATGATTTCAAAAGAACACAGAACTTAACCATATATATATTCTTACATTCTTTTTTGTTCCCTGCAAGATTACTTTTTATATAGCTCAGATACAGCAAGGGGTTTGAGGTGAGTACCAGAGATAGAATGGCAAAAACTAGAACATAAGTGGGGCAGATGGTTAGGAGTAAAGATGGATGCAAATTAAAAGTAAATGAAGGGGCACCTGGGTGGCTCAGTTGGTTAAGCATCCTGCTTTGGCTCAGGTCATGATCTCAGGGTTCATGGGTTCGAGCTCTGTCCGTATCGGGCTCTGTGCTGACAGCTAGCTCAGAGCCTGGAGCCTGCTTCAGATTCTGTATCTCCATCTCTCTCTGACCCTCCCCTGCTCTCACTGTCTCTGTCTCTCAAAAATAAATTTAAAAACATTAAAAAAATAATAAAAAAGTAAATGAAAGTGAATGCAGGGAAGGAATCTGGGAAGGATGGAGTAGGGGGAATCCCTGAAGAAGAAATGGATAGTTGGTATCTTCAGTGGCCCAGACATTGACTTTTATCAATAATTGTGTTAAAGAGACATAGTAACAGGTAGAAGAAACAGTCCTCTCAGTTTTTGACTCTACAGAAAGATACTAATTCTAAACATGGACTTTAGAGTATCGGTCTTTAGGTTGAGAGAGCAAGGGGAAAAACTGTTTCAGCCTGAACTTGTGATATCTGGATTCCCTAGTAATAAGCAGATACACTTGTATCTGCTAATTTGAGAGTAAAAGTCTGAGAGGCTGGAGCTGAAAAAAGCTTAGGAGAAAAAAATTAATCTGCACTGAAATCATAGTGCATGTAACTAATTTGCTTTTAGGTATAGGGAAGCAGTAATGTATACCATAATAGGTCTTAAACTAGGCTAATCATTAACATTTCTTTGAGATTTTTTAAATGTTTATTTATTTATTTTGAGAGAGAAAGAGAGAGCACAAGGAGGGGATGGGCAGAGCAAGAGAGGGAGAGAGAGAATTCCCAATAGGCTCTGCACTGTCAATGCAGAGCTTGATGCAGGGTTTGATCTTATGAACTGTGAGATCATGAGCTGAAATTGAGAGTTGGATGCTTAACCAACTGAGCCAACCAAGTACCCCAGGATGCTTTTTAAAAAATTCTTTTTAATATATATGTTTTTATTTTTGAGAGGGAGACAGAGTATGTGTGGTAGAGAGGCAGAGAGAGGGAGAAACAGAATCTGAGGCGGGCTCCAGGCTCTGAGCTGTCAGCACAGAGTCTGACACAGAGCTCGAACTCACAGACCGTGAGATCATGACCTGAGCTGAAGTCTGATGCTTGACTGAGCCGCCCTGGTGCTCCCTAGGGAGCTTTTAAAATATGTATATAGTCTCAGAAATCACCAGAAATCTTTGGAATTTGGTAAAAGGGTGAAACTGGTGCCTTTAACACCTATTTTTTTTTTTTTTTACCATTTCCTAGAAGTATGTCCTTGTACAAGTTAATTAACTCCTCTGGGCCTCAGTTTTCTAACCTGTAAAATGGGACTAATAGTAGGTATTTTGTGGTGTTGTAAAGAGTTATAGGTACTCTCTCAATAATTGTTAACTTCTGTTCCTATCACCCCAACTAATACATATTTTTTTACTCTTAGATGCCTCTCACTATAGCTAAAACCAAACAAAAATCCTACTCTAAAATCTCAGCTGAGAGTGTAACTTAACCAATTTAGTATGAAGGGGAGTATACATTAGGAATGAGAGGCAAGACCATACTTTTGCAATTTAATGCCTTGGGGAAGGCAGCAATACAGAAAAGTAGGGAGGGTAATGCAAACCCTTCTTGTTCATTGTGCCTCATTGTTTTGGCAAATGGGCATGACCAGACAGGTGGTGTCAGAGAATGTTCTCTCCCTTTTCCTGTGACCCTGTCTTGACAGAGGGCCTGCTCACACTCTAGGAAACATGCCTGGGCTCCCTAAGAGGTCACCAGAAACCTTGTTTGACTTACAACAATGTGAGGAGGCTAATACTCATCTCTCTGTGCCATAGGTGTTTAACTGTAACACAGTTCAAGAGAGATAAAGAAAAGCAGGAATCCATTTGGTGTTTGTACTAAAATTGGGTAAGACTGCAAAGGCAATTTTGTAACCTCTAATTCCTTCTCTTCTAACATGAGTATGTCCCCTCTCCATTCAATATTTTTCATACCATGTATTTTTGGGTTTTGTTTTTGTATTTTTAAGGCTACATAATATTCCATTGAATAGGAATATATATTGAATATTATTAACCCAAACCCTTAAGGGGAGATTTTTGTTTCTTTTAAAGTATTTATTATAAACATATTATAACTAATATCTTCTTTCCTATATCTTTGTGAGTACCTCTTTTTATGTCCTTAGGATGAATTCCTAGAAGTGGAAATATTAGGCTTTTAATACACATTGCCAAATTGATCACCAGAAACTTCTAACAATTTATATTTCCTTGATGTTATGTGGAAATGTCATTTCTCTATACCCTTGTCATTACTGTGTCATTGCTATTTTTAAAATTTCTATGAAGTTTTTAGGTACTTATAATAATAATAATAATAATAATAATAATAATAATAGCTAATGCATGTATAGTGCTTATAATGTGCCAGGCACTGTTCTAGCACTTTACATGGTTAGTAGTAGTAACCCGAGTTCTAAGATGGCCCCAGGACTTCCTGCCCCCTAGTGTGCATGCTTTGTACAATCCCCAGGAGTATGAGTATGAATATGAGTAGTATCTCCCCAGGAAATATTACCTCTGTGATTTTGTTATATTTTATGGCAAAAGAATTTGCAAAGATAATGAAGTTCCCAGATTAGTTGGCCTTATCAAATGAGTTGGTATTACCACATTAGCCCCTTAAATCTGTATTTAATGGTCAGAAACAGAAGAAGTCAAAGAGATTCAAAGCATGAGAGGGATTTAACATGAAAATGATTATTGCTGTGGCTCTTGAAGATGGAGCTAGCTACATGGCAAGGAATGAACACAATCTCTAGTTGTAGAGAGCGGCCACTGGCTGAAAACAAGCAAGGGAATCGTGACCTCAGTCCTTCATTTCAAGTTACTGAATTCAATCAGCAATAAGAATGAGCTTGCAAGTGGATTTTGTTGAAACAACACGCAGAGAAATTTAGCCTGGTTGATACCTTGATTTCATTCAGCAAAGAACCTAGCCACACCATACCAGACCTCTGACCTAGAGAACTGTGAGCTAATAAATGAGTATTGTTTTTAAAAACATGTAGTACACAAAAACCAACTTGAAGAGGCTTCTCCTGGCCAAATTTGATACCAGTCAAATATCCAATATCCAAATTTGGATAATTTGAACATCAAAATAAATAATTATAGTAATGGGACGCATGGCTGGCTCAGTCAGTAGAGCATGTGACTCGATCTCAGGGTTGTAAGTTCAAGCCCCATGAGGATATAGAAATTACTTAAAAATAAAATCATAAAAAATAATTACAGTAACAGATTATAGCCCACTGAATAAATCCATACAGATTTGAGCAAAATAAATACATAAATTAAATAATTTGGGGTATTGATAACATTTCAAAGTAAGCCTCTACAAAATACTTATTAATTACAAGTGGAAAAAAAGTCACTCTACAGTGGAGTACCTTGGCAGATGCTACCTTGATTAAATGTTCAAAAGGAACATCATCAGTAATGGACAAATAGAAATCAGGTGATAGGATATAACAAGAAAGACACAGCTCACTTCTGTGACATTCTTGCCACAGACATATAGCCTGAGTCTAATTGTGAAGAAACAGCAGAGAAACTCAAAATGAGGAGCATTCTACAAAATAACTGGTCTATGATCTTCAAAAGGATCAAGATCACAAAAGTCAGAGAAAGACTGAGTAGCAATTTCAGACTGAAGAGGCATGACAACTACAGGCAATGCTTAGTTCTCAATTGGAGGGTTTAAAAAAAATTTTTTTTAATGTTCATATATTTTTGAGAGAGAGAGACAGAGCATGAGCAGTAAAGGGGCAGAGAGAGAGGGAGACACAAAATCTGAAGCATGTTGACCTGTCAGCACAGAGCCCAATGTGGGGCTCAAACCCATGAACCATGAGATCATGACCTGAGCTGAAGTTGGACATTTAACCAACTGAGCCATCCAGGCACCCCTAAACTGGAGTTTTCTTTTTCTTTTCTTTTCTTTTTTTTAACTATAAAGTACATTATTGGAACAATTGACAAAACTTGAATGGGGTCTGAAGATTATTTGATAATAATGTTAATGTTGATCTCTTGTTCACAATTGTCTTGTAGTTATGAAGGAAAATGTACTTGTGGTAGGAAAGACACCTTCAGGAGTGAAGGGGAATCAGGGCAGCAACTTTCTCTGAAGTGGAAACTTTCTTCAGAAAAATAAATTTATGCTATTCTTGAAGATTTTCTGTAAGTCTATGATTGCTTGAAGTTTTAAGTAAGTTATTAAATTTTTAAAAAGAAAATGTTTTTCATGCCTCACATCATTTGCAAATTTATAAAATACAGAGCAAAACAGAAGAAAATAAATTCCTATTTACATTTTTTTCTGTTGCACACTGGTATGCAGCTTTTAGTCATTTATTAAATATTTGTGTATAAACCTATATATACACACTATTTATAAAATTAAAATTCTTCCTATTCTTATTTTGCTTTAGGATTTTTATATTTATATGTAATCTCAGTAGTAGTATCTCAGTAGTCTTCTACAATATTAATTTTTATGGTGACTTCTTTTTCATTTGAGCTACATTGTGTTATTGTTTGAAATGTTCAGATTTGGGGACAACTAAGTAGCTCAGTCTGTTAAGCGTCTGACTCTTGATTTCAGCTCAGGTTGTGATCTCACAGCTCATGGGATCAAGCCCTGCATCAGGTCTGTGCTGACAGTGTGGAGCCTGCTTGGGATTCTCTCTCTCCCTCAAAATATAAATAAACCTTGAAAAAATAAAATGTTCCATTTGGTTTTAAGATTTGTTGAGGGCCTCTCATCAATTTTGGCAGCTCTGTCACCAAGGCAAATTAACCTCAATTATCAATTATAAAGATAAAAGCTATCTTGGAAGAAGTATGTTATGCAAACTTTAAAGAAGAATAATGCCTGATATTAATGTACCCATTCTCTTACAAACACTTCCCCTTGGGCAGAACCGGAACATCATATTCTTGATCCAAGGTGTCCCTATTTTGATAAATATTTTACTACCCACTTCATGTCTACAGCTTCATTTCTCTTTTTTTTATGTTTATTTTTATTTTTTGAGAAAGAGGGACAGAGCATGAGCAGGGGCAGAGAGAGAGGGAGACACAGAATCTGAAACAGACTCCAGTCTCTGAGCTGCCAGCACAGAGCCCGATGCAGGGCTCGAACACCCGAACCGTGAGATCATGACCTGAGCTGAAGTTGGAAGCTTAACCGACTGAGCCACCCAGGCACCTCCAGAGCTTCATTTCTAACAATCAAAGTCAAATAGTAAATCGTGAATACACAATTTTTTCATTCAACCACTGATAGATATTTGAGTGGTTTCTTTTTTTTAAATTTTTAAAATGTTTTTTATTTTATTTTTGAGAGAGAGGGAGCCAGCATGAGCAGGGGAGAGTCAGAGAGAGGGAGACACAGAATGTGAAGCAGGCTCTAGGCTCTGAGCTAGCTGTCAGCACAGAGCACGACTTGGGGCTTGAACCCACAAACCGTGAGATCATGACCTGAGCCGAAGCCGGACGCTTAACCAACTGAGCCACCCAGGCGTCCCTGATAGATATTTGAGTGGTTTCTGATTTGGGGCTACTAGAAATAGTGCTGCTATGAACATTCTTGTACATATCTTCTGGTGAATGAATGTCCCCGTTTCTGTAGGGTGTTTGTAGGAGTAGAATGACTGGGTCATAGTAGCTGAACTGCCAGTGGGTTTTCTACAGTAGTTGTAGCAACACTCCCACCAATGATGTATGAGTATTCTGATTGTTCTACCTTTTTACCAACATTTGATATTTTCTTTTTTCATTTTATTTTTTAAAAGTTTATTTATTTTGAGAGAGAGAGAGCTCACACGAGCTGAGGAGGGGCAGAGAGAGAGAGAATGAGAGAGAAAATCCTAAGCAGGCTCTATGCTGTCGGTGCAGATCCCACAAACTGAGATCATAGCCTGAGCTGACATCAAGAGTCAGACACTTAACCGACTGAGACACTCAGGTGCTCCTCTATCTTTGTCATTTTAGCCATCTAGTGTGTTTATAGAAGCATTTCATTTTGGTTTTAAATTGAATTTTCTTAATGAATAAAGTTGAACACTTTTAATAATGCTTATTGGCCATTTGGATATCCTTTTTTTTTTTTTTTTTTTGGAGTGTCCTTTAGGGTATTCTGCCCCATTTTCTGTTGGGTTCTCTGACTTTTCCTTATTAATTTGTAGGCATTTAAATATATCCAAATTCTGGATATGAGTCTTTTGTTGAATATATATGTTGCAAATATATTTAGCCACTCTTTGTGTTGCCTTTTTACTCCCTTAATGGTATATTTGGAAGCACAGAAGTTCTTAATTTTAGTATTCCCCAACTTACTACATTTTCCATTTGTGATTAGCTTTTTTTGGGTGAACTATTTAAGAAATCGTTGCCAACTCCAAGGTCATGAATACAATCTCCTATGTAACTTCTAAAAGCTTCATTTTTTAAAAATCTTTCACATTTAGATCTTCAATACATCTGGAATTGATTTTTGTGAATGTTGGAAGGTGGGGGGCGGTGAAGATTCTTTTTTCCCCCCATATGGACATCCAGCTATCCCAGGACCATTTATTGAAGGCCGTTCTTTGCACACCACAGTGTGACTCATCTCTGTAATAAATCAGGCTACCATATATGTTATGTGTGGATCTGTTTCTTACTGTTCATTGGCCTATTTGTCCATCCTTGTGCCAATAACACATTGTCTTAAATACCCTAGTTTCATGATGGATCTTGATATATGATACTATAAATCCTCCAGCTTTGTTCTCTTCTTCAAGATTTCCCCAACTATCCTTTGTCCTTTCCATTTCTATACATGTTTTAAATTAGTTTGCCAATTTTTACCAAAAAATCTTCTAGGATTTTGATTGAGGTATATAAATTAATTTGGAGAAGTTGACATCTTTACAATATTAATCCTATCACTTAAGTAATTTGCTGAGATCCCATAATGCATCAGTGGTGAGTTAGAATTCAGTCTTTTGCAGTGTTACTACAAAGCCCATACTCTAGAGTTAAGGGACATCTTAGTTTTGAGAATGTGCTGGTTTCTTATTCTTTAAAGTTTATTTTGAGAGAGAGCATGTGCATGTGCACAGGTGGGGGAAGAACAAAGACAGAAGGAGAGAAAGAATCCAGTATGGGGCGCAAACTCACTGAGATATCATGACCTGAGCCAAAATCAGGAGTCAGATGCTTACCTGAATGAGCGACCCAGACACAGACACCTTCAATTACATTTTAAACAAGCCCATGTTGTTGGCTATGTTTTCTACAGGACCACCTTTAAAATTTCCCATTGCATGGATATCTCATGTACCTCATGTCTTCAGTTGTCACCGACAGGTAGTAGTCATATGTTAGCGAATATTTTATTTATTACTGACCATTATATTTTGGACCACATTCTTTTGATGGTATTTTTAAAGCCAACTGGAAAGTCCTATGCAGCCAAATTCTTACTGGTTGTCCTTTTATTACATGACAGTTGTCTCTCCTATCACCCTCTGCTTTATCCTCCTCTTTTTAAGATTTTTTAACTTTTATTCATTTTTGAGAGACAGAGACAGAGCATGAATGGGGGAGGGGCAGAGAGAGAGAGGGAGACACAGAATCTGAAGCAGGCTCCAGGCTCTGAGCTGTCAGCACAGAGCCCGATGCGGGGCTCAAACCCAGGGACCATGAGCTCATGACCTGGGGCAAAGTCAGATGCTTAACCAACTGAGCCACCCAGGTGCCCCTGCTTTACCCTCCTCTTGCACCATTCCAGGCTGTTAATCAACAGTCAAATGCTTAACCAAATGAGCCACCCAGGTGGCCCTATTCTTTCACTGTTAAGAGAGAGTAATTTATTTTTATTCTACCCACCCCACCTGCCCTGTCCGGCTTTCATAAGATATTATTGAGATTTTCCATATAAGGACTTTCAAGTTTATTCAGAGAATATGGATTCCTGTGGAAGGTGAACATGAAAGAGAGAGAGGATAGTGGAAGATTTCTTTTTCCTTGTCCATGTGAAGAACTAGGCTGAAACAAAAATTGAAATCGGCAGAGACTGACATCTCTCACTACACCTTCTGCATACAGCCCATCTGCTCACATCAGATGTTCCCTCTCCTCCAGAGTGGACCTGTTCATCCCGCCTCCTGCCAATCGAAATCCCACCACACCTGCCTTAAGGCCCACCTTTGATGTTGGACAATTACCTGCTCTACCGACCCCCATCCCCCCGCCCCGCCGCAATAAAACTTCTAGCCACTTAAATGCAGCTGATATAAACTGTGAGTTTGACTTTATAGGGAGGATGATGCTTTCTTTTTTGACAACTTGAGGGAACTAGAAAGTCAAAATAAGAAATGAACATATTTTCCCCTCTTTCTTTGTTCCTTTTAATCTGCTTTTTCTTCACACTCTCTTCCCCCTACTCTGAGCTTTGTCTCAATTCCTTTACTCTTTTCCTTTCATTTGTTTGACTAGAGATCTTTCCTTTACACAAAATTAATATTTTCTACCCATTATAATTATTTTATTCATTCAAAACATATTAGTGCTTCTGTGTTCCAAGCACTGTCATTGAGTGTAGTTTTGTAGTCTTTGTTGTTAAAGAATGGTAGATGGCCGTTTTTTTTATTAAAATTTTTTTAAAATCTCATGCAGCATTTTAAAAGAAAATTCCTCTTCATATGGTTGATCTTTTGTGGAAAAACTATTTATCCTGGAGCATTGAAAACCCACAGATACATTCTTCTGTGTTATTTTTTTTATAGTGAAATTAAGTTTCTGATTATTTTCTTTGCCCTTCCAGAACCACCTACACTCTTTTCCTACTCTCTTTCAGCTGTGTTGAACTGCAAATGAAACTCTACTGGAGTTGGAAATTTTTCTAGCTGTGATTTTTTTCATGCTACTATTGAAAAGCAACAATAGTAATCTTTTCTAGTATTTTATCCTGTGCTTATATTGGTGGTTACTTTTTGAGAAGAATTTTTATGCTATTTTATATGAAAAGGCATCAAACTTCCTGGGTGCTCCATATTCTCCCATCTCTATCAGTAGCGGATTTTGTTTGGCTGAAAGTTATAAAATCTGCTTGCAGAAGCTTGGGATTTACTTTTCTCATAACAACGAGCTCAGACAGAAGCAGTCAGTCCACAGCTGGTGCAACAGATTCTTGCTATCATCAGTGTCACAAGTTCCCTTTGGCTTTCTTCTCTGGGATACTTAGTACATTTTTCATCCTAATACTCATTACATGGTCACAGATTGCCTTCCCATGTCCAGGTTCACATCCACATCTCCAGGCTAGAAAAAAGGGGGAAGGAAAGGAAAAAAAGGGGTGGTGCTCATATGAAAAGGCAAACCTTATCCCTAAATTCCCAGCAGACCTTTGCTTATATTTTAGCTAGAACTGTGTCACATGGTCACTTAGAATCTCAGGGATATCAAGGAAGGCCAGTCTTTTAAACCTGAACAAAATTGGGTTCTGCTAGGAAAGAAAAAAAGGAAGAATGGATATTAGCACTAAACTATGTCTTCCACAGTTTTCAAATTAAGATGATACAATTTCCTCAGCAGTAATAGTGGGAAGCATATCAAAAATCCATTTAATTGTTGAACTCTATAGCCTAGCTTGTGACCTTGATGTTAATAGTTTTCTTTTAATGAACAAACTTGTAATCAAAAGAATGAGCAGTGCATTTGTGAACATTAATTAAAATGTAAAAATACTGTGTTTTGAATCATTTTTTCCATAATATTTTATTGTCAAATTGTTTTCCATATAACACCCAGTGCTCTTCCCCTTAAGTGCCCTCCACCATCACCACCACCTCTTTTCCCCCCTCCCCCTTCAACTCTCAGTTCATTTTCAGCGTTCAATAGTCTCTCAAGTTTTGCATTCCTCTCTCTCCCCAACTCTCTCTCCCTCTTCTGCTCCCCCTGGTTCTCCATTAGGTCTCTCTTGTTTTCCTGCTAGACCTATGAGTGCAAACATATGGTTTCTGTCCTTCTCTGCCTGGCCTACTTCGCTCAGCATGACACCCTCAAGGTCCATCCACTTTCCTACAAAGGGCCATATGTCATTCCCTCTCATTGCCATGTAGTACTCCATCCTGAATATATACCACATCTTCTTGATCCATTCGTCAGGTGATGGACATTTAGGCTCCTTCCATGTTTTGGCTATTGTTGACATTGCTGCTATGAACATTGGGGTACATGTGCTCCTATGCATCAGCATTTCTGTCTCTCTTGGGTAAATCCCC
>NC_043702.1:70476556-70500694 GCF_006229205.1 Suricata suricatta
TCTTGATCTGATATGTTGTCTAGATCTGCCTTGAGCAGTTCTGTGGCTGTGACTCCCTCCTGGAAGTTCTTCAGGGGAGAGTTTCTTAGTTTTGTCATTTTTGCTAGTTTTCTGTCTCTTGTCACCTTTAGAAAGCTCATTGTGCTCTGCGCACCTATTAATATTTCTTGTTAAAGGAGGCGTATTGACTGTCCAGGGCCTGCCTTTTCAGGAAATATTCTCTTAATGATGTCTCTCAGTTTCTCTTGTGCCTGTGAGTATTTTTTTCACTACTCTGCAATATTTGGTACCCGCCTTCTTGCACACTTTGGCTTGTTTCTTGGTGTAGTCCTAAGAAGGAAGACAGACTGACAAACACAGAGGGAACAGAAGCACACATACACACAGACAAATCAAACAAAGAAACACATTACAGGGGGGAAAGAAAAGAAAGAAAATGGGAGGGAAAGAGACGAAAAGAAGAGAAAATAAAAAGAAAAGAGAAAGAAGGAAAAAATATATAAAAGGGGGTCAGAGACAACAATGGACTGTAGACCATTTAAAAGTGTATGACCAGTTTAGTGGAGAGGTAAGGATGAGATACAGGAGAATATATCTGGCTTGCAAGAACGTGAGAAAGTAAGGGAGAAAGGAGAAAGGAAAATAAGGAGTAAAATTTAAAAGAATTGAGTAAAGAAAAAGGAAAAAGAGGTAATAATGACAAAGAAATAAGTATGAAACAAGTGAAGAAAAAAAATCTTTTTTTAATATTAAAAAAAATAACAGCAGTAGCTCCCCCTGGTGGATGGGTGTGGTTTGATGTGGTAGGTCTTGGAGGCTGTTCTCAGAGGCTCCGCCCCTGCCTGAGGCAAAATGAGCAGCAGGAGGTGAAGTGCGCACCTTCACAGACTCAATTGTGGAGTCCCCACCCCCAGCCAGGATCAGGATTGCCTTGGGGGAAAGGAAAAAAAAAAAAAAGCTGAGTCTCTCTTGGTTTCCAATAGCTGTTGTTCAAGGCACTGTGCGCTGCTGGAAATGAGCTGGGAGCTCCTGCAGTCTAAGCGCCCGCCCAGGCCTCCACCCGCCACCGACTCCTTGTCATGGGTCGCGTAGGTGTGGGCCCTATTTTTTCCTGTGGGCACCCGGGATTCACGCAGTCTGTGCAGGGGGCGAGGTGTGCCGTGGAAATGTGGTCCGTGGTACCGTTCCCAAAACCAAGTTCGAATTGCTTGCCGCTGGCGCAGCTGCAGTCCTGACCGCTTCTCGCTGGGAAGTCTGTTCTCCTGGCGCAGCTGCGCTCTGGCCACTTTTCGCCGGGAAGTGCGCTCCCCTGTCTGTTCCCTTCGTCTCTAGGGCTCCGCGCTCTTCCCCCACGTTGGGCTGGGGATCTTGTCTCCCCTGCCCGTCTTGGCCTGGCCTGTTTTCAGATCTCCCCCGTTCGCCCTCACTCACTCAGGTATCCTTGAGGTTCTGTTCTTTCTGGAGTTTGTATTTTCTCCTTCCGCTCTCGCAGATTAGAGTAATATCCTTCTGGGTTCGATAAATGGGGCGGACAGAGTTTATAGAGCTCCCTTCCTCTCTGCCATCTAGGCTCCTCCTCCCCGAATCATTTTTCAAAGAAAATGTCAGAAGAAATTTCCTGTACAAGGCCCAACAAATTTGTATGAAAATTATTTGATCATATTCAAAATTAAACATAAAGTTAACTGGATGTTTCAGGCTGGGTTTCACAGTGTTGTTACAACTAAACTTGCTAAATGGAAGAGAAAGTAGCACACGTACATGACTTTTGGAAACTCTGCCAAGTTCCCGAGAATCATGGTGATTGTCCCCCAGCTTTTGGAATATAGGGATGAACTCCAGGGTGTAACTTCGACAGTGTCTCTGATCAAGGAATCCTTGTTTCAAGCCCTTGATAACACTGGCAATCCTCACTATAGTCTGATTTTTCCTCCCACCTACATTCTACATTAGGATTCTTCTTTTTGGATGCTATGAAGGGAGATAATTAGATTGAGGATATAAAGAGTGATTGAAGGTGAAGGGGACTACTTTGGAGGAGATGCCTCAGGCAAGTCTTTCTGCAGAGACTGCATAACTCTATATCCCTTAGTCTAATCTTTGATAGATGTTCAATAAACGAATAAATGAATAACTGTATCAGCAGGGATATACAAAAGTACAATAGTAGCACAAGAGAGGAGATAAATAATTTCTACCTGTATTATGAGAAGCTCCAATAGGATGCTTAAAATGAGACTGAAAAGTATGTAGGCGTTGGCCCGAGAGGCAGGGATGGAGAAAAGCATTCGAAGCATAGGTAGCACCATGGGCAAAGGTAAGGAGGTGTGAAAGAGCACTGTCAATTTCCTATTGCTAAATAACAAATCACTACTACTTTAGTGTCCTAAGCAACACAAATTTGTTATCTGTAATTCTGGAGGTCATAGGTTTATAATGGGTCTCATTGGGTTAAAATCAAGGTTTCAACAGGGCTGCATGCCTACTGGAGGCTCTACTGAAGAATCCATTTCCTTGCCTTTTCCAGCTTCTAGGAGTTGCCTGCATTCCTTGAGTCTGGCCCCATTCCCCCATCTTCAAAGCTAACAGAGTAGCATCTTCAAAACTATCTTCTCTCTGACCTCTGCTTTTCATATCACATCTCCTCCTCTGACTATGACACTTCTGTCTTCCTCTTTCCAGAACCCTTGTGATTACATTGGGCCTACCTGGGTAATCTCTATCACTAAAGTTAGCTGATTAGCTGCAACCTTAATTCTCCTTAGCCGCATAACATATCATATTAAAAGGTTGTGAGGATTAGAATGAGGACATAGTTGGGGAGGTCTGCCACAGCATTGTGTGTTCAGGGATCTGCAAATGATTAGAGAACGCTGAAGTGTATCGTGTATACGGGGTAATAGGTAAGGAAATGGCTAATGGGGAAGAGCTAGATTTAAAAGGTTGTTGTCATCTATACAGAGTTTGAACTTTGTCCTGGAAAACCAGAAGAAAACATCTGGTAGATCAGAAATATTGGGATTTGGAGGCATTATGCATTCAGGCACTTGTGTGATAGTAACTGGGGCCAGGAGAACAGATAAAATTCTACTGCAGAAATCAACACAAAAGATTTGGAGGTGGTGAATTATATGATACTTCTCTACTGACAGAAAGGTTAGGAGTGAAAGGGCCCAGGGGAAGCAGATAAGCTTCTAACTTCAAGTCCAGGTATATAGGATGAGGAACTGAATTCCCAAATTGTATCACAAGAAGGTTGACAAAGTCTCCAGTTAAGCATGTCCAAAGTGGCAAGTCAAGAAGAACAAGTGGTGAATCCTCACTTATAATACTCTTCTTTTATGGGTTGTACATTTAGGGAGAAAATTAGGGACAAAACAGTATTTCTTCATAAATAATTACTGGGATACCGGCGTGGCTTAGTTGGTTGCATGTCTGACTCTTGATTTCAGCTCAGCTCATGATCCCAGGGTCTTAGGATCAAGCCCCACATTGGGCTCTATGCTGAGCATGAAGCCTACTTAGATTTTCTCTCTCCCTCATTCCTTCCCTCTGCCCTTCTCCCCTGCTCATGAGCACACACTCTCTTTAAAATAAATAAACAAATAAAAAAACAAGTAAGTAAATGATAATTACCTAATTCCTCCAAGTTGTTTTGCCAGAGCTTGAAACTGCCATTATGGCTTTTGGTCAGAATTTTGAGGCTATAAATGTGAGCTTTGTGAAGTTACGTATTCCCTGTTTCTCCAAAGTCTGGAGATTTACCCTATTCCCCTTTGTTTTTACTATGTACTGTTTTAAACTAGGTACATACGCAATTTCTCCTGTGCTTTCAAAGTGACTAAAACAGCTTTGAGGATGGAGCAGCAATAAGGGCATGAGAGGCTCCCCTGAAGTTACTTCCACTCTCTGTGGAACTCTAAAGTCCTTCAGAAACTTCTAGGTTCCTGCTTCGATTAATTCTGTTTTTTCTACTGACTCTGCTACCCAGTCTTTTATTGGAAAAGCACATGGGATAAGTAGATTTTTATTGGCATCATTTTCATTAGTGAAGTTGATTTAGATTCCCCTTTGAGGTATTATAGGCATAAAAATAGGAATATTCAGAAAGGTTGATTGTATGTAGAAGTTGCTTCAGACAAAAATTTATATGAATTATGAAAGGGGCAGAGATTTTTATAGATTTCCTTTGATTATGGATTTTGTTTTACAGTAAAAGGGTAAAATATTTTTTGAAAAATTTTATTCTTGGATTCTTATATTGTTTAATAAATGGTGATATATATGTGAATTAGTTATTTAGCAGCCATTAAAGATGTATATATGCACACATAGACACAAATAGAATGATGTGGAAAGATGAGTTGTTAAATAAAAAGCAATTTGTAAAACTATATATATAGATACATACATATATATATATATATTCATAATGATTGCATTTGTTTTTTCAATGTTTGTTTATTTTTGAGAGAGAGTGAGAAAGCAGGGGAAGGAGAGAGAAGGAGACACAGAATCCGAAGCAGGCTCCAGGCTCTGAGCTGTCAGCACAGAGTCTGATGCGGGCCTTTAACTCATGAATGTTGAGATAATGACCTGACTCCAAATCAAGGGTTGGGCACTTAACCAACTAAATCACCCAGTGCCCCCAAACAGTTTAGTTTATAGTTTAATATATTTATTCCCCATACAGCATTAAAAAATAACTTTGTGATTATTTTAAATCTAACATTTTCAAGTTCTATAAAGTTCTACAAATGTATTTAACATATCCTGTTTTTAATAGAAAAAGACTAGTGAGAAATAAGTCAGTTCAGTATTAGTGTGGAAAATTATACTTATATGTACAAGTTCGTATCTTAAAGGATTCTTGGCGTCATAGAATACAGTTTCTTTTTTGACTGGTAAAATATAGAAACTGTGGTATCTTTTCCCCTAATATATAGTGAATTAGTATTTTTTTAAATGTATCTTTCTTCTCCCTGTAATAAAATATTTTATAAATTCTGCTCAAACAAAAAGAGGAAACCAAAATCAACTATAATCCTACTATCCCCAAATTGCCACTATTAAATATTTGGTACATAGATTTAGAAATGTTTTTGTCTATTTAAATTTTATTTCATTTAATAAGCCTTTGTGGGTTTTTTAGGGTATAAGTGCTACACATTTTTCATACAGTTTCTTCCTAGGTATTTTATTTTAATTTGTTTAGCTGTAGTTGCTCTTTTGAGTGTGAGCTTTTTCATTATGTTTGAATTGGATATGAAATATTTATTATGTAACTGAACACTTTATTTAAATATTTTTATTTACTTTAGTAGTTTCTCTTTGGTTCCATTAGTTTTTCCAGGACAATATTCTTCCTTATGCCAATTACAATATACAATGTTTCATAATGGAAGTAATATGCACCATTCTGCTTAGAATTTAAAAGGGAATTCTGCATGTTAGAAAAATATTGCTTAAACTAGATTTTGCCAAAGTATTTGAACTAACATTTGAAATGTCATGAGATCTTTCATATGAAAAAGGTTATAATTTGATGCTACATCCAAGATATTTTTCCACATTGGTATAGTTCTCACACTGTTTGGCCTGGTGGAAGCCCTCCCACTTTTGCAAACTTACCCTCATAGGTAAGTCTGAGGCTAATCTACATATCTATACAGTTCACAAATTATCCATGTATTGTACAATTGTAAGCCTAAGTACTACTGACATTTTCTTCCTTAGTGTATTAAAAGAGATTTTCTCAGGAAAGAGAAGACTACAAATTTTCACACTGTAAAAAGATTGCCTTGTTATATAAATGATCTCCTTGCTATTTTTCTCTCATCTCTAGAGAAGCTTACGTACTCCATAGAGACCAGTTGAGGTCATGTATTTTTTTTTTAGTTTAGATTCTCTATCAAATCTGTAAAAATTAACTTTATATTAAAAATCTTTATCCAATCCTCTAGCTACTGCAAAGCTATCATTACGTTATATATCAAACGTTCTTCCTACACTCTAAGAATCTTCTCATAAAAATATATTACTTTAAAATATTTTCAGTAATTGAGTAGATGTAAAAGGTTTAACATTTTGATAATAGTCATAAGCAATTTCTAAAATATCACGTAATGTGAACACGAAATAATTTCTAAAACTAAAAGCTTTAAGATTATTTAACATGGAAAATTCCATTCGAGTGGTCATTATTCAGCCAAAAGCATCTTAAGGGTCAGTTGAAGTAGCCACTTTGAATTTCACTAGTAAGCCTAAAACTGAAATGGCCTGAATGACATATGCTTGTTTAGGAATCAGGGACTGTTTGTGTTAGTACAGTTTTGTGAACCCTTATCTGAAGTCTGAGGTGCTGGATGCAGTGTCAATTTTTCAAATTTTTAGAAATGTGATATAGAGCATCTGCCCTATATTCCTCAAAACTGATGCGCATCTGGGGATCACCCCATAATTAGCCACATTAGCACTTTTGTACAAATGTATGAATGCCCACATTAAATAGAATAAACCTCGGTTTGGGTCAAGTTTGCTGCCAAATGATTTTGGCTCAGATTGGATTTGGCCAAAATAGTGATTATGAAATAAACCTTCATTTTCAGAGATTTCTGTATTGTGAGTATGAGATTTAGGACTTGAAATTCTCTGGGACTTTGGTCATTTTTCAGGGCTGCCAACCATCTCATGCTAAAATGAGAAGTTGGACTAGGTAAATTTTTGCACACCTTTCAGATTCTGAATCCAAATGTCTATTTAATTTTCTGATATAAGAAATACTATAACTAAATCAGTTTTATATTATCTCAATTTAATAATTATTTAGTTCAGAGGTCCTCAACATCCCTGAAAGGTAAGTAGTAATTAACTATAATTTATATATAAAAATTAAAAAATATAGGTCAAGAAGTGTTTTGACTTATCTTCTGTACAGTTGAAACCAAACTAGATTTCAAGTTCATGAAGGCAGAGTAGTTTTTGTAAAAAATTTTGATTTCCAGAATGTATTCTAAGTTTCTTATGGTCATAATTTTTTAAACCATGTAGAAATGAGGAGAAATGTTTGGACCTCATGGCTTTTCTGTGAACATCAGGAGGAACAAATTAATCAATGTGAGATCAAGGTAACCTACAGGGAGTCTGCAAAACCCGACCTTGATTCCCAGCCTCAGTCCTGCAATCTAAATCCCAAGACAAATGAGTCCTAAATCTGAGGGGGCTGGGCTCTCCAGCGAGGAAAACCTAAAGTGAATTAATTGGAGAATTGGTGAGGTCTCTCCAAGATGGGGATAGTCAGCTCAGACAGGTGGGAGACTGAGATAAAAACCAGAGGGGAGATGCAGTAGGTCAGAGCTCACCAACAGGTTGCTAAATGTAGCATCCATTTGTTTTGGATACTTGCTTTATTTGTGCAGTACCTTTGTAAATAAGAAGGAAAAAAGATGCACTTGATTATCTTTGGTCATGAAATGATTTTTAGTTTTCCATGTTTTCTGCAGTCCCTATGGTTGTCACTCTCTCATTGACCTGATGGCCTCTGAGGACATGTAAATGTGTCATTTCTTCCTGTAGGCTATGCTATTAAGGCAGACTTATAAAACATGAAAATTTTTTGTTGAGAGAAAGAGGCTATAGTATGGACTAAGGAATTATTATTGCAGCCCTTCTGGGGAGCTAGAAGACATCGAGCTACTGCCAGCTATTTTTCATTGTTTTTCTCAAACAGTATTTATTGAACATTTACTTACTACCTGTGCTAGGCATCAGGAATATAATCAGAAGTAAGATGCGCACAGGCCACAAGTTTGTGGAGGAGGACAGATATTCAATGAGTAAACATTGAAGACTGATACAAATTATCATGGAAAGGAAGGAATGGGATAAGAGAGAGACAAAGGATCCCCCCCTTAGTTAGATGGAGAAGTCTGGTTAAGTCTCTCTGAGGAAGTACAGCATGTTGGTGTAGCTGAAGGCGAGTAGGAACCAACCAGGTAAAAGGAGGAAGGAAATGTCTTTAAGATTAAAGAGGAGAGGAAGTTGGAAGTTTGTGGTTTTTTTTAAGGGCCAGTGACACTGATTTTTCTTTTTTTTTTTTAATAAGGATATGCTCTTTATTTTTTAATGTTTTATTTATTTTTCAAAGAGAGCCAGAGCAGGGGAGGGTCAGAGAGGGAGGGAGACACAGAATCAGAAGCAAGCTCCAGGCTCTGAGCTGTCAGCACAGAGCCTGACGCGGGGCTCAAACTCATGAACTGTGAGATTGTGACCTGAGCTAAAGTCAGCCGCTTAACCGACTGAGCCAGCCAGGTGCCCCAGTGGGAAGATCTTAAGGAAAAATAAATGTGGTATGTTTGAGAAATAGACCTGTGTGGCTGGAATGTGTGAATGAGATGAGAGTGGGAAGATGAGCAAGGACAAGGTCATGGAAGGCCTTATAGGCTATTTAAAGAGGTTTGGGCTCTGTTTTAAAGAGTAAATGGGAAGCCATTGAAGGGACTCAACAGGGTCACACTAGAGTTTTTAAAGGGGTTGCTTAGGCTGTTTGAAGAGTGGACTGTAAGGGTACAAAGTGGAACTGCTGGTGCCATCAGGCAGGCGGTGATGGTGGCTTGAGGCAGTGCAGATGACAGATTAGATGTGCGATATCTTCCCCCCAAAAAGAAGAATTCTAATGTAGGATGTAGGTGGGAGGAAAAACCAGACTAGGAGGGTTGTCAATGTTATCAAGGGCTTGAAACAAGGATTCCTTGATGAGAGACACTGTCGAAGTTATACCCTGGAGTTCATCCCTATATTCCAAAAGCTGGTGGACAATCACCATGGTTCTTGGGAATTTGGCAGAGTTTCCAAAAGTCATGTACGTGTGCTACTTTCTCTTCCATTTAGCAAGTTTATTTCTATTGAGCACTAGTGGATATGTAATAAAATTTATGAAAAAAGGGTACTGTTACTTGAAGAACCACTTTACTAGTTGTTGCCCTGGAGGTGCCCTAAGAAAGATGCCAATTCAGTTCAGTTCACTGGTATTGCAGGTCGGGTTCTCAGAGGTTAGGGTGCTAGATCCCTACTTGTGAAAGGAAGAAACAGCAGCAGGATTGGGCAGATGAAAAAGTCAGTTTCAATGTAGGTCCAATAAAGTCTGGGTCAACCCTGCCAGGAGCTCTGGATCAAATATTGCCCATCACAGTGACCCACATTGGGCCCAAACTGGTAGGGCTTTATAGTCTTGCCTTGCTCAGTCATTGAGTATAGGCTACCCCAGCAATGGTATGTCTTTGGACGAGACAGCTCTCTGGAACTGAGTCTAACCCTGAAGGAAATGACAGCTAGGCATTGAGTGCTTTCTAGAAGTAGATGGCACATCCTAGTGTCTGCTATAAATGCTGATTTGTTTAATGTTACTAGTGAGTCATTTGGCTAGCTGCTTTATTCTTTAATTTATGTAGCTTCTTTTTCCTAGGAACTCAGGATAAAGCTTACACAATTTTCTAATCACAAAAAGTCACTGTGGCAATCCAAGAGAAAGGGATTAAAATGTCAAAGTTTCAAACGAAAGACCAAGAACAGGAAAAGCATACAGGGAAAAACTAATGGAAGGAGGCTTCTGGAGGCTGGAGAAGCAAATTTTAGTTAAATACAGAGTTCTGGCACCCAGTCCTGAGCCTTGTTTTAAAAAACAGTATGATTAACCCATCCTTAAAACATTTGGAAAATAATACTGTGAAATTTTAGCTTTCTCTTATTTATTTGACAGATATGGAGGACATGAATAAAAGAGAACAACCATTCATGATGATTCACAAAAATAATAGCTCAGGTATTTTTTCTACTTCCATATCTGTTTTACGATTTATGGTGGATGATGTATGATGTAAAGTTGGAATGTTGATTTTCAAAATTTTAATGGAAAGCTCATTGTTTGGTCTTATTGAAGGTTTTTCCATTTCCTTTGCAATGCATGCTTTAATCATTTTTAATCGTGATCAGGATAACCAGACTTTCTTTTACTGTGCTTGTCCTTAAATCACTTGGAGCCTACTTAAAGTCATGTGATTCATGATATACTTAATTAATCTCAATTACTTTACATGGCACAGGTTATTTATTCATATAATTGGGCAAAAGTGCAACTTTTTTTGCTTGGGATACTCAGATTATTATACTTTATGGTACTTGACCAATGAGTACCTTCTACCTATGTTTTACTTCCTCGAAACAGTTAATATCATATTAAACTAGAACACTTTATGTATTTGGAAGGAGAGTGCCTGCTTGGGCATTTTATATCATTTTATTCTTATTTGACCCATTAAAATTTTAGCTTTCATTTTTAATCTTTTCAAATTTAATTGAAATTATTTTCATTTTTCTGTTAGAAATGCAGTTATGACTTTAAAAATCTACTTATTTTATTCATAATAAGATGGAACTTAAACATTCACTGTTGATGCCTAAAGCTTTTTTTTTTTTTTAATGTTTATTTATTTTTGAAAGAGACGGAGACAGTGTGAGTGGGTTAGGGCTGGTGAGGGAGGGAGACACAGAATCTGAGGTAGACTCCAAGCTCTGAGCTGTCAGCACAAAGCCCGATGCAGAGCTTAAACTCACAATCCACGAGATCATGACCTGAGCCAAAGTCTGACCAATGTTTAATTGACTGAACCACCTGTGTGCCCTGATGCCTAAAACTTTTTAAGTAAAATGGTCATACTTTGTATCTTGGCATTATAATTTTCTAAAATTCTTAATATATTTACTTAAATGTAAATATTCCCTTTATATTCTTTAAAGGTAATTTTATGCAAGAAATATAGTGGTGCTATTTTTAAAATTTATAGAGATAGAGGTTCAAGTATAATATGAATGTTGTAATATTATTTCTTGTTTTTGTTTAAAAATATTTAAAAATAAGACCCACAGTTGACATGTTACCCTAACTATATATAGACTTCCAATAATATAATACTATTTCTTTGTCATTTTCTGTTTTTGATGAAAAACAGATAATCTGGTGTACCATATGAAAAATGGAATGAGAAGCAACAAGTATAAACCAGTAGACTATCAACAGTTGCACACATTAACTGAAGCAAAAAAATTAGCTTCTGCCTCTACAGAGCTAAAGGTTAGTCAGAAGTTATGTGTAAGTGTGTGTGTGTTTTTTCTAGTTTTGGAAAATTAAATTTTTAAGAAGTAAAATGATATTTATAATGTAAATGTGAAAATAAGAGCACCTGGGTGGCTCAGTCGGTTAAGCATCCGGCTTCGGCTCAGGTCATGATCTCAGGGTTTGTGGGTTTGAGCCCCGCGTCGGGCTCTGTGCTGACAGCTAGCTCAGAGCCTGGAGCCTATTTCAGATTCTGTGTCTCCCTCTCTCTCTGACCCTCCTCTGCTCATGCTGTCTCTCTCTGTCTCTCAAAAATAAAATAAAAAACATTTTTTAAAATGTGAAAATAAATAACATTCTGAGTAGTTTTTAGAATCTTCCAGCTATTAATAGTAGTGAATAGCTACTAACATTTATTGAACTCTTGGACAATGTGCTGTAGAGCTTACATGCATTCCTCATTTTATGTTCATAACAACCCCAAGATATGAACTCAACTTTACTTTTTATTTATTTGTTTTTTTTATAAAAAGTTTATTTATTTTTAAAAAATATTTATTTAATTTAAGAGAGAGAGAACACACATGTGCACATGAGGGAGAGGCAGAGACAGAGAGGGCGAGAGAGAGAATCCCAAGCGGCCTCCCAGCTGTGAGCCTGTTGCAAGGCTCGACCTCACAGACCACTAGATCATGACCTGAGCTGAAATCAAGACTTGGTTGCTTAACCCACTCAGCCACTCAGTTGCCCCTCTACTTTTAGATAGTTATTTTATGAGCTTTCAACAATTTCTAACTTGCTCTGAACAATAAAAATTTCAAATAAATGCCAGCCATGGATTATCATTTAAGGCTGTCTCTGCAATGTCATACAACTATGCCCTCAGGTGCCTCTCCTTCGCACAATTTCCTTTTATGCCCTTATCTCATAAGAACCTGGACTTGATTTGAAAGGGGTTTATGTGCAAGTGATTGTGCATAGTATTTTAGGACCATGTATGGTTTAGGATTACTCAGGCAGTATGTTTCCCCCTTGTGCAAATAATAAAGTACATTATGAACAACAATTTCATTGCTTGGTTGCATTGCTAATGCATTTTTAAAAATCCAATTTGGCAAAATGACATATTAAGTAATTTACAAGGTTTCATTTGCGTTTAATATTTTTGTGTTTTATTAGTTTTGCACGGCTTTTTATGGTTCATACTTTTTAATTTTCTTTTTTCTTCAATTTTTCTTTAAATTCTAGTTAGTTCACAGTTAATAACTTTTTAAAACTTTTTAAAAACATTTTTATTGTTTATTTTTGAGAGAGAGAGAGTGAATGAGTTGGGGAGGGCAGAGAGAGAGAGGGAGACACAGAATCTGAAATAGGTTCCAGGCTCTGAGCTGTCAGCACTGAGACCGACATGGGGCTCGAACTCGAACCATGAGATCATGACCTAAGCCAAAGTTGGACGCTCAATAGACTGAACTACCCAGACACCCAATATCTTTATAAATAGATGGATGTTATGATTCCAACAGACATTTCATACCTATATAAAGACGTTACCATATATCCATGAGCTATATCCCCTCAGCTACGGAGACCTCTCAAATAGGGCATAATTTTTTCAGTTCAGATATAACTTTAGAATAATTTGATGTTATCTGGACATTGAAAGAAATTTTATGGCAAAATCACTTGTATAACTATCATCCTAACAAAACTACTTTCATATTTCTGTCTTGTATTCTGATCCATTGTATTTACATCACATATACACAACATACACATATAGAGACATAAATGTATACATACACTCTTTATTTTCTCCCATGATAAACATACACATGAAATCCTGTATATTTTCCCCTAACATTTTGCCTTTATAATATTTAATTATTATATAATGTTCAATTATTCCAGTAAATAAATGTTTATGATGTGGCTCAACGATGCAATGATGAGCAAAATACATCCCCTACACTCGGGGAATGTACTGTGTGCAGGAGAAGAGGAAGAGGAAAGTCAGTGTTTATCATATCATGGAAACATGCTGTTTGGTGTGTACTAACATGACTTGATCCTAGTTGAGTGGGAAAGATTTTTTGAGGCAATGACATTGGAAATGGGATCTCAAGTTCAATAACAATGAAGCAAAAACAGGAGTAAAGAGTACTTCAAATAGAAAAAGATGCATACCTTATCCTGATTTTTGGATATTTGAATTGTATCCAATTTTATGATATTGGAAATCATGCTTTGGTAATTAAATATATTCATGCAGAAACACCTTTCACATTTTAGAATCCTCCACCCTTAGAGGATAAATTCCCATGATTGACATGTTTGGACTAAAAAGTATGAATTTTATTATTAAAATAGTTCTTTCCAAAGGTATTATTCTAATGCAGATACCACCACAGACATTTTGTCTACACCTTTATCAGTACCAGAATATGTGTGTGTATATATATTCATATAGATACACATACATTTTAAGTATTATTTATATATCTGTTTTTCCATCCATCCATGCTTCTATGCATCTATCCATTATGTATAAATTTTTTTCTGGCTGAATGTGGGATGGTTGAATGTCAAAATCAGTATTTGTTCAATGTGAATTTCTCTTTCATGACAGAATTACTATCAAAGAATAAACACATTTAAAAATTTAAATTTTTAATGTGATTTTCAATTTTCGATATTAAGTTCAAGGGCAGTAATTTCTCAGCCCTGTCAGATGCTAGATTGCTTCTCTGGTCACTGTGCTGCATACTTTTGAGATTAAATAAATGATCACTTTCAACTGACATTTTAAATAACATCAATAACCTTGTTGTTGATAGAATATAATTCAGGAAGAAGCTTTTTTTAGTTACATATTTTCTAGAAATAACTGTACCTGGAGTTGATAGCTTGGCAAATCTCAAAAAATCCCTTGTCTTCAACTACTAAAAGTGGTTCACAATCTGTAGCAATCATTTTGATAAGCTTTTTGCTTCTATTTTTCATCTCTATAGATTCATAGTGATAAGGAATTGTCCTGCTAAGCATTTTTAGAGTATCTGTTGTTTTGAATTTCAGTTAGTGAGAACAAAATGTATTCTGGATACCTCATCATTTTCAAATACTTTCTTCTTTCCTTTTACTTTTTTTTTTCTCATTTAATTTAGAAGATAGCAAGTTGACATTTTGCCTTTAACAGACTTTTCTAAAATTTCAAAAATTTCTAAATAGGACTTTTCTCTGAAAGACTCATGGCTTAAATGGAATTAGATAACTGGAAATTAAATATAATTGTTAAAGTTTATTTTGCTTAATGTTTTGAATGCTAATATATATGTCAACCATTCTACACCAACTAGGATTATGACAATAATGTTATCTCTATTCTTTCTTGTATTGTTATTTACATTTTTGTAAAATATGCATTGGCTCAAGAATATTTTTTCTTCCTAATGTTACATAGTTAACACATTCTCTCAATATTTGTTTTAAAAAATTAAATGTGTTTTTTCCTTGCACATGAAATTAGCAGCTTTAACAATCATTGTTAATTTTCACAGCACTATACTCTGGCAATATTAAATGTAAACATAGTTAAATTGAATGATAGAATGTTAACATTTAGAGCACATAAGGAGACTTTTGCTTCAAGTTATATCTAGTATACTTAGTTACATTTGAAAATATATTAACAATAATTTCTATAAAAATTGTTTTAATGTTTATTTATTTTTGAGGGAGAGCGAGAGACAGAGCATGAGCAGGAGAGGGGCAGAGAGAGAGGGAGACACAGAATCTGAATCTGAAGTAGGCTCCAGGCTCTGAGCTGTCAACACAGAGCCCAACATGGGGCTCGAACTTATAAACCATGAGATCATGACCTGAGCCGAAGCCCACCACTTAACAAACTGAATCACCCAGGCAGCCCAACAATAATTTTTTATAATAATTATTGCTAATTAACAGTAAATTCACAATACCTGCCTGGCTTTTATTACTGGTATTATACTGATCAGATGTGATGGTTCCTATAAAATCACAGTCATTGATCATGCACAGATTTTGGGCTGCCAGATAAGACACTGATAACAGACATTGAGTAATCTAGTGTTTCACAGGTTAAGATTGAATCTGAAGCCAAATAGTAGAGTTGGGCTGGAAACAGAGACCAATTTATGATAACTATTCATTTCTAAGTTAGGTAAGTATAAAAGGGATATAAGGGATAAAAAGGATATTTACTTTTATTTGAATTGCTTAGCAAGAATGGATATTTCTTCTTGACTGTCTATCTACTAATTTAAAAAAAAACATTATGAGAAATCATAAGCATATGCAAAATTAAAGTGATACCATCATCTCTGTGTAATTTTTCTAGCTTCAACCATGATCAACTCTTGGCTACTGTTTTCTCTATACTCCCTACCATAACTCCCCCCTGTGTCAGGTTATTTTGAAGCAAATCTCAGGCATCATAAAATTTAACCACAAATATTTCAGCATGTATCTCTAAAACATTAGGGCTACAACACCCCAAGCACACCCTAGAATATCATTACCATTAAAATATTAATAATTTCTTAATTTCAGGTATCTAGTGTTTAATTTCCCTGATTGTCTTCCATTTTTTTCTGGAAGTTTTTTCAAATCAGTATCTAAGTAAGATCCACATATAATACAATTGATTTTTATTTTTTTAGGTCTCTTCTATCCTCTTGTATTTTTGTAATTAATTTTTTGAAGAAATTATATTCTTTGTCTTTTATAGAACCTTAAAGTCTGAATTTTGCTGATTACATCCTGGTGGTGTCATTTAACATGTTTTTCTGTCTCTTTTATTTCCAGTAAATTGGTAGTTACAGCTGGAGACTTGATCAGATGCAGGTTCAATTTGTTTTGGCAGGAACACTTATTGATGGAATTTTTGTGCTACAGTCTTTTTCTATCACAAATAGTGCTTCAGGGAATAGTTTTATTCATTTATCTTTTTATATAGTTTTACCAATATAGTTTTCAGATAGATTTCTGTGAATAAGGTTGCTAGGTCAAAGGGTAAATCCATAAGAAATTTTGCCATACACCTCCAGATTCCCTTCTGTGGGAGGTTGCATCATTTTGCATTTCCACCAGCAACATAGGAAAGAGCATGTTTCCCTATAGCCTTGCAAAGTGTCTTGTGAAACATCTGAGGTTTTGTCAACCTGCTAGATGAGAAATTTCAACTTAGTGTAGTTGGGTTTTGTCTTTCTATATATGTTAATAGTTCTTGATACACTCAACTGTTCTTTTACTTTTACTGAGGTATAATTTACGTATACTAAAGTTCACATACCTCACATATAGTGAAGTGCAAAATCTTAAGTGTACACCTCAATAAACTTTGACAAATGTATACGCATATGTAATCAACACTTCAGTTGTTCATTAGCTATTGTTGCATGTATCTAAAGATGGGTCATCTAGCCAAAAGGGCTTTTGTGGTATTTCAAGGTGCCTATTTAGAGTCTTACTATCTTGGATCATTACAATAAACCACATAAGAAACCTCTAGTTTCTGATTCCTTGATGAATTTATTACTTTTGATATTTTTAATTCATCAAAATTCTGCATAAATTATCATCCACCTTAAATATTGATTTCATATGACTTATTACCCAGCAAAATGACTTGGGATCTCCTAGAAATCTATCATTACAATAAACCACATAAGAAACCTCTAGTTTCTGATTCCTTGATGAATTTATTACTTTTGATATTTTTAATTCATCAAAATTCTGCATAAATTATCATCCACCTTAAATATTGATTTCATATGACTTATTACCCAGCAAAATGACTTGGGATCTCCTAGAAATCTATTGATAAGGATCCAAGTTTAAATCTTTTTGTTCCTTTAAGACTTTATTTTTCTTCATTTTTGGCCTGAGGATAGAAGTGGAGTCAATGAATAAACTTACAAAAAATCAAGATGTTCTTTAAAATATTCGAAGTGTCTAGTGAAAAATAGTAGCTTTATTTTGACTTTTATAGTCTACGTAATTGGTCTTTTTCTGGGCTCAAAGGCAACAGCATTGATTTTTCTAAGCGATAAAAATGTGTCCACATCTTTCACCGATCTGTTTTAATTATTTTGTACAACATGGACCAAATATGTCAAAGAAATCTAATTTTAAAAGTTGAATCTGCTGCAACAAACTTTAGAGGCTGCAGGTGGCAAACAGTTGGAATGAGTTTCAAGCATTCTTAAAGCACACAATAGAGTGTTTAGAAACACTATACACTTTTATGTTTTCAGTAGGTAGAATAAGGATTGCTGAATGCTTTTCTGCAGTGTCCTGTTCATATTTAAATGTGCTTTTCTCCTAAATTTCATACTTGTAGCACTCTTAAGACCTCCTGGAGAAAAGATTTGACTTTGACTCCATGTTTTTGTTTTCTTATACCCCTAATTTTGAATCAGTAACCTGAACAGTGGAAGCATAAACTCAAGGTTGAAGTAATCAGTGAATGACAGCTAGAAATAGCATGCATTATGAAGAGACTTTTTAGGATTTGTCTTCTGAAGTTTTTATATCTTCAGCGTTGAAGATGTATCTGTTAAAGCTTTCAGGATACTAAGTATTTGAGTAGCAGAGAAAATATAAAATATGCATATTTCATCAAATTTCTGATTTGAGAATAACACTTTTGTAGATGTTTAGAAGTAGTAATATGGAATATGTGGATTCAATGTACACATGAGTATCAGTCAGAGTCCAACCAGGAAACAGACATTCAATGCAGGAAATGGTTCCACAGGTGTAGAGTTGAGAAGCCAAACAGAAGACCAGGAAGCAACGTAGAGGTTAACAGGAGAAGGCACTGCCATGCCTAGGTCGAAGGGACATTAGACAAAGCAAGTATGTACCACATTTCATCTGCTGAGTTCACCCAGAAATTATTGGAACTGTAATAGAACTGTCAGGAAAAGTTAGAGCATTGGAGAAGATGCAGATGCTTTTGGAGATCACTGTGATACTAGAGAAGGCAGACAGACTAATCCTTTGGCTTCTCCTTTCCACCCTCCCTTCAGTCTCCTACTACTAGTGTCTCCCTCCCTTGGCTGAACCCAGCTGGAAGCCAGTTGGGGGGGGGGTCTGGGAAACACAGGCTGCTCTGTGATATGGAGCAGATCAGGGAAATGGCCAAGAATGGATATTAAGGCAAACAGATCCAGGCCTGATACAATCTGTCAACAAACCCAAAGCACTAATTATGTGCTACATTTTTTAAAAGGCATACAATTTGGGGAAAATTTAAATATAGTTAAAAATGTGGGTTTCAATGCTAAGTGATTTTTCGGTATTTATTTGTCAAGTGTGTACCTTTAAATAAATACTTGCCTAAATTTTAAAGATATTTGCCGAAATTTTTAAAAACTATGAAGTCATGGAGTTGAAAGATTAAAAATACACGCTTAAGGTCCTATTTCTCTTAAGTGCTGAAGCTGAGACTAAAGCCAAGCTTCCTAACAACTTGTCCAATGACTTTCCCCCAGCCTATGCTGAAGGATCATGTAAACGCCAATGCGAACACTAAGGTTCTATGTGATTCTAATATTTATGAGCTTTATGACCTTGGCCACGTTTTTAAACCTCTCTGAATTTCAGTGTCCTCAT
Organism: Suricata suricatta; assembly: GCF_006229205.1. Lineage (NCBI taxonomy): Eukaryota > Metazoa > Chordata > Mammalia > Carnivora > Herpestidae > Suricata > Suricata suricatta. Next base: position 70,495,323 of record NC_043702.1, read on the forward strand.
GTCAATGGGACTAGTGATGCCCATGATGCCTGGCAGGGAAGACGTATCAAAAAGATGAGAAAATTTATGGAAAGCTCTTGAAAATTTTTTTTGAGACTATGGTATAGAAAACATAATTACCTTTCTTTTCATAAATACTTAAAAAACAGTTCTTACACTGGCCAGTATTCCAAACCATTTTCTCTTTCACCTCCCTGCTTTTTATGTAATGAATTACTAATTTTAAGGGTGACTCTGTATTAGAAGTTGCACTAATAGGATTGAAAAAGGATAAATAGGTAACTTAGAAATTGCAAATTAAACAACTTCATTGTGGAAAATGCATTTAGAAAACTTTGGAATTACTCCTCTTTTGTCCCTCTAAATCTAGATCAGAAAAACAGTGCAGACTTCAAAGGCATCTAAGGAGCAGACACTAATAAAACAACACAAGCAAGTGTGGTGGCAGGAACACCAAAGGCTAAATGACATCAGGTAAGGATCGAGGGAAATCTCTAGAAAAACATGTAAGACTTGTTAAGAGTTGTGCTTACTTAGTTAGATAGTCTGTAACTTTCCATGCTAATTAAACCGTTAAGCTAAAAATATAAAGTTACACCATGTGAGTCAAATTACAATTCTTTCATTTCCTTAATTTGGAATCCAACAAATATATTAATATGGATTTTGCTTTTCTTTGAAAGAAAACATGGTCTTCTATATCTGCTGATCACTTATCTCTTCTAGATTCCCTTTCATACTTGTAATTACTCATATTACCCTTAGCACATTGAATTATAATGTCTTATTTACATGTTTGTCTTCCCTATGAAGTGGCAAACAAGGGCAAACATATCATCAGTTTCATCTTTTCATTGTAGGATTCATAGGAGGAGATTTATGAATGCTTTCAGTAAATGAATGAATGAATGGATTCAGAGGTTCAAGTTGTTGACGAATTTCTAGATGTAGCTGCCTGTCTATGGCCATACCACCCTGAACGTGCCCGATCTTGTCTAGATGTAGCTGCCTTATGACTAACTTAGTCCATTTACATTTTGTTATCATTTCCAGCACTCATTTCAAGATGAAGTAACAAAATAGTGATTTTATATTTGTTCTTAATTGTAATCTTTGAAAGATAAATTTCTTTTTAAAGGGCAGGGCAAAAGGAGATTGCAGATGTGTTTTCCCTCCATTTGAGGCATATATATTAGTTTTAAGGTATACTTTAAAAATGTATATTTTAATCAGATATTGTATATCAAAATAGATCATCTTTGTGGTTTTGTGCTAAGTCAAATTTCCAAAGATCTTTAACTTTCCTTTTGATGTAGGTACATTTCATATTAGTAGGAGTTTCTTATTCTGGAAAGAGATTCCTACATGTGAACTGAAAGGCTCATAATTGGAAATGGATAACTTAAAACAGAAAAACAAAATTGTATCAATTTTGTCACCATGCTGCTGCCATAAAAACAAATCACATCCATTTTATCTGTCAAAAGGTCACTTTCTATGGAGAGAATGTTTGAATCCATTAGAAATTTGCTTTTTGAAAATTTACATAACTTGGTAAAAAAGAATGCCATTAGGAAGTTTTCATTATGGTGCTCACCGATGCAAGCTCAAATGTTAAGGGAAAGCACTGGCAAAATTTTTCATCCTGGCTGTTACACACCCTTCTAAATGTGTATATTAGCTGTTCTAGGGCTAGATCCAAGAGGCATATACGTACCATTATGGAAAATAGTTCTTTTGGTTGACCTGGAATGACACAAAGGCGAAGGAAGGAAGGAGCATTCAAATAATAACCATAATTTCTTGAAATTTGTAAGGGCTGAAAATTGGACTAAAAGAAGAATTCTAAGATAATTCTCTGTGTTATTCTAGAAAGCAAACTAATTTCAATGTTTTTCAAATTAAAAACTAATAGTGAAAGGAGGAAAGTTAGAGAAGTGGCTGGATTTGTGAAGAATTTAGGGACCACCAGAAATTCAGGGGTTTAAGCTCCCTCAGTGTTTCCCAACCTTTAAAAACCTAAACTCCCTTCTAATCAAAGAGTAAAAGTAAAATACTTTTATGTATCATCATGAGAGCCCATTTAAGAATCTCAGGCCCACAGGTGGTAGAGTACTACAATGACATTGAACTTTTATTGAGTTACGTATTATGTGGCAGGTAATATGGTAAATAATTTATACGCTCTATTGCATTAAGTCCTTACAATGACCATACAAAGTAGGTAACATTGCTATCCCCATTTTACAGGTGACAATCTTGAGTTTCGAAGGATCAAAGTTGTTTTTTTTTTTAATTTTTTATGTTTTTTTAAATTATATATTTTTGAGAGACAGAATGAGATAGCAAGAGCAGGGGAGGGTCAGAGAGAGAGAGGGAGACACTGAATCCCAAGCTGTCAGCACAGAGCCTGATGTGGGGCTCGAACCCACAAACTGTGAGATCATGACCTGAGCTGAAGCCGGCCGCTTAACCGACTGAACTACCCAGGCGCCCCTCAAAGTTTTTTGCAGAAGATAAATCAGCTAATTGAAGTGGAGGTGGTATTGGAGCACTTGCCTTTAACTCCTGTGCTGTGTGAACTTGGAGTTGAGACACTTTTTTCCCCACAGGGTTCCATTCATACCACCTGAGAATCTAATTGGTCTAGCCCTGCTAGAAAAAAATTTTTTTTTTTTTTGCCAAACTTCAGATCATTAAAATCTGTCCTAAGGAAATTAGACACATAAAATTTTCAAATGCATGGAATTTAAATATATGTAAAATATATGATATAATATTTAAATGTATAAAGTTTAGTATTTAAACTTACAAAATTACATTTAGTATTTAATATGCTGTCTCAAGCTATACCCCTTGAGAACCTTCATATACTTTCCCAGGGACTCTTGCTCCCTTGTTTCAGAATGACTTGTTTGGAGGTTAAGGAGGGAGTTAATTATATTGGCCATGTGCTAAAGAATTACAGTTTTTATTTTAGAGTTTGTTTATTTTGAGAGAAAAGTGAGTGTGCATGTGGGAGGGAGGGGCAGTGGGAGAGAGGGAGAATCTTAATTAGGCTCCACATGATCACCACGGAGCCCGATGTGGGCTTGAATTTACTAACCCATGAGATTACAACCTGAGCCGAAATCAAAAATCAGATGCTTAACTGACTGAGCTGCCCAAGCAGTCCTACAATTTTTATTTTAATAAGAATTGTTGAATCATAAAATTTCCAGGTTTATTTGTATACCTTACTACTTTTACTAGACAGGGATGTTTTATAGCCAAATCTCTATTAGGAATACATACAGTTTCTTGCTCACACTTTTAGCTTTAAAACATTTATTTAAATATCGCCTTTTTACAGAGGATATCATGAGGTTTTACCAACAACAAATAAATGTTGTCTGTAAATGTGGCTTTAAAGATGAAATTGACACCAGCATTCACACTGTGTGCCTCAAGGCATCAGAGAACTAAGTCCAACTCCTGAGTTCATTCTCTGGCCATTGGTTGTGTGACTCCCTTTGCTGCCTCTGTGGCTTGCTCACTTGGGACAGACTCTTCCGAGTGAGAAGTGGATCCAATAGCTGAGTCTAAGGAACCAAGCGTTTTGACCTGCTGAGTTCCTTCCCTGTGGGAAGAACAGAACTTTGACCTTCAGTTTGCTCTGGTAGCTAATTTTCTGCAAGTCTCCTGGCTGTTAATTCCATTAATAAAACTTTAACATATTCTCTTGCTCTGCCTTTCATTATCTATGTCTCTTTGCTAATTGTTTGCTTAAATGGCTTCTGACTACCATTCTTGGACCCTGTATTTTGCTTGTTCTACCAAAATTGGTAACTAAGTGGTTAGCCTAGAAATTTCAGAGAGCTCTGGAGTGTTTGGTGATCTGAAGAGAGAGATTCTACATATATAGCTTTGGCACCATCCTGGAAGGATGGGAGGACCTATGTGACAGTAGATTCCTGAGAGTTCATACACACCCTTCACTGGACTGGTTTGCCTTGCAGTGGTTACATTGCAACTACGCAGATCTAGGAAGTAGATTAACTTATCATATAGGCAAATGGCCATAAAAGGACTCGAGGCTTTTTTTGTAGTACCATCATATTCATTGGAAACAGAGGATAGCCCATGTGGCATTAGGAGGTACTTAAATTGGCATACCTGGACATGGAAAGTTGCCTTACATTGTTCTCTCTTTGGATGGGGAGGAGATTGTAATGTGTGCAGAGTTCCAACTTGAAGAACCCCAGGGGCCTCGCCTAGCACATCAGTGATGAACAGGGCAGGGTTCTCTTCTCCAGAGTTACCATTTTTAATGCTCTGGAGTCCATCACAATTTTTTTCCATAATATTTTATTGTCAAATTGTTTTCCATACAACACCCAGTGCTCTTCCCCATAAGTGCCCTCCACCATCACCCCCACCTCTTTTCCCCCCTCCCCCTTTCCCTTCAACTCTCAGTTCATTCTCAGCATTCAATAGTCTCTCAAGTTTTGCATCCCTCTTTCTCCCCAACCCTCTCTCCCTCCTCCGTTCCCCGTGCTTCTCCATTAGTTCTCTCCTGTTTTCCTGCTAGACATATGAGTGCAGACATATGGTTTCTGTCCTTCTCTGCCTGGCTTACTTCGCACCTACTATGTGAAAGACACAGAGTTAGGTGTTTTGCACTTCTCACAAACTCTCTAACCAAAAAGCATCAAAATCCACAGCTTGTACCTGAGGATAGTCGGGTGCCTAAGTCCTATCACAAAAAACAGCACAGCTCAAATATAAATTTGAGACTCGGTGACATCAAACTCTGTCGGCTCCTCACTATACCAGGCTCTCTCCCTAAGAGAGTTTTGTACATGTGGTTTTCTATTCAATGTTTCACTTTTTTACAAAAAAATTAATTATATGTAAATACTCATTTATCAATGCAACTAGACCATTAATGCACAAAAACACTAACAAAAAGAACAGTGAGGACAAAAGAAAACAATGCAAATTATAGCCAGATCAGAGCCATGTAAAGTCATGAACCCGGAGCACTTTAGACAGACCAGCAGTACCATGAGCAGCCAATCATACAGCTATGAAGACCAGTGTTGTGCATTTTCCTTCCCAGGCTGGGCTTCGTCAGAGGCAAACAGACACAAACCAGTAAATAAAAATTCCTTATAAAGTCAAATTCTGGGAACACCCCCAATGGAGTTACAGGTGAAAGTATATATGAGAGATAAGAAATAATTAAAGTATTGTTTTTATAAACCCTGAATTACTTAGTTCTCATTACTTTACAATCTCAGTCTTAGTCTCAGTAGTATGTTAGAGCATTTATTGTTTTTTCCATAATATTTTATTGTCAAATTGTTTTCCATACAACACCCAGTGCTCTT
>NC_043702.1:70500794-70506355 GCF_006229205.1 Suricata suricatta
CCATATGTCATTCCCTCTCATTGCCATGTAGTACTCCATCGTGAATATATACCACATCTTCTTGATCCATTCGTCAGGTGATGGACATTTAGGCTCCTTCCATGTTTTAGCTATTGTTGACATTGCTGCTATGAACATCCATCACAATTTTTATATTTCCTAAATCATATCCTACGAAACAAATATTCTGCAAGATACTCCATGGAGAATAATGAATTTCATGTCTCTATAAATTAGAAAATATATTTCCTACCCTTTTTGTATAACCTCATTGTACTTTAGAGTAATCAAATTTTTGAGAAATTCTGTACTATAGAAACATATTTGATTTAGTTTAGTTTACTTTTTCCCATTCTCCCTCCCTCCATCATCTCATTGACATTATTGTTTTATAAAACACAATTCAGGAAACGTTAGCCTTCATTCACAAGGTTTCAGACTGTCATAGTTCTTGAGGGCATAAAAAATGCTTTTGGATTTTGTTGGGCCATCAGGACAATTGGCAAAAAGGGCTGGTGTTGACAGATGGATAGGTTTGTTAATCTAGGAAGCTAGGATGGAACTTACTAGAATTATTACATGAAAGTAACAGGTTGGTCTCCTGTATGAACAAAGTCACTTCTGTTGGGTTGTATGTTTTACTATGGCTTTCTGGGTGCTGAAATACAGGTAACTGAGCTAGATGGTTGATAAGTACTATGTTTTTGTTTAAACAAATCCACTATGAAATAATTTCTGGTTTTAGAGCTTAGATTTTGCACCCATTTTTCATGTAACAGTTTCAAGGGTAATCTTAAAAATATTGCTAGCAAAAACTACATATTGGAAGAGTCAACAGTGAAGTATCATCTACAGTGATACCCCCCTTTATACACGCAAATAAAACCTCTGTCCCATGCAAGTGAGTTGGTTTAGAAGATGATGCCACATGCCACATATAAAATAGAATACCATTCAGCCATTAAAATAAAGGATGATTATGAGAATTGTTTAGAAATATCTTAAATGTTATTGAAAAACCCCAATATAAAATGGTAAACATTACCATTAATCACCAATTAATTCATAATTATAGTTATTTAACATACATATGCATGTGGACAAGGACTAGAAACCTCTATGCAAAAATAAAAATAATCACATTAAAGTATTATAATTGATATGTTCTTATTTTATACCGTTTCTAATATTATATTTTAACAATCACAACAAATCAAAACTCTTTTCTATGATTTCACTAAATCTGCCATAAGCAAGGGATAGACTACAATGTTTTTAGATGTCCATTTAAAACTGGCTATGGTTGTACTCTAAAAATAACTATATTTAAATAATATGATAAAAATCATTAAGATTTATTACTTTCATAGTGTATAAAAACAGAACATACTTTTACTCTTATTTCCCTAGTTCAAGACCTCATCACCTCTTAACTTTTGAAATAGCCACCTCGTTGGTCCAGGTGAACCTGATCCCCTCCTCATCATTTTCTGTTTTTATTTGTCTACCCCTCCTTCCAATTCATCCTCTTTTTTGCTGCCTGGGAATCTTTCTTTCTTCTTTTATTTTAATGCTTGTTTATTTTTTTGAGAGAGCAAGTGAGCATGGGCAGCAGAGGGGCAGAGAGAGAGACACCCACACAGAATCAGAAGCAGGCTCCACTCCAGGCTGTGAGCTGTCAGCACAGAGTCCTACACAGGACTTGAACCCATGAGTGGTGAGATCATGACCTGAGCCTAAGTTGGAGGGTTAACTGAGCCACCCAGGTGCCCCTGCCTGGGAATCTTTCTGAAACGCAGATCTGCTGAGCAGAACAGATCAGCTTAAGATCCCTCAGTGGTTTCCCAGTGCCCTAAGCTCTTTCCACAGGAAGCCTTGCCAGAATATGCCAGGCACTTGCCTTTGCTCATGCTGTTACTTCTGCCTGGAGTGCTCATTTATGCTTCTTTCTAGTTCACTGCCTGGCAAGTGTCCAATCCATATTACGAATTTAGTATGTGGTCTGAATAAATGAACAGGTGAATGGGACCAGATTAAATTTCTATTACTAGATATTTTTTAAATCCATGTATATTTATGATTATTTTCAAAAAGCTGATGGAGATAATGTCTATTTCAGGTATAAAATGGAATCTGAAATAAAATCCTTTCTTAATGAAGAGAACATTGGAAATGAATGTCTTTCTGACCTTACAAATTTTGGTGAGTTTTTTTGGGGGGGGGATCTTATATTTAAAGAGATATTTCATTTTGAAGATGAAAGTGGGCCACTTTATATTTTCTTACTATTAACTACTGGTTTTTTTCTAAAGGAATCCAAAGCTAAATCTACACTCTTATGTCCTGTTCTTGAAGAAACTTAAAATAATGTGTTACCTGGGGGCTCCTGGGGAGCTTAGTTGGTTAAGTGTCAGACTCTTGGTTTAGGTTCAGGCTACGATTATACCATTTATGAGTCTGAGCCCCGTGTCGGCTTGGCTCTGACAGTGAGAACCTGCGGGAGACTCTTTCTGTCTCCTCTCCCTCTGCTCCTCCCCATCTTTTGCATGCACGCACACACACACTCTCCCTCTCTCAAAATAAACAAATAAGCTTTAAAAAATCATTAAATTATTTATTACTAGCTAAGAGTTATAATTAATAAATATAATTATAATAAATAGTATTATTAATATTAAATATTTAATAATATTAATTATTAAAATAATAATGTGTTACCTGGTTTTAATTTTGTTTCTCCGTAGAACAAGAGTTATCAGAACAGTGGTGCGTGTATCTTAAAAATGTGATAAATCCTATTCAGCAGTTGAGAGCAGATCTGAAATACAGACAACATCACATTTCCAAGCATTCATACCCACATTCTGAGTTTAACTCAGTGAAAGTGCTGGAAGAGGTCAGTATATTACTTTTACTTTTAATAATGTAATATTTCATTTTTGTCCCAACTAGAACAGTTTGACATAAGAAACAAACATGTGTTTTGTATTTAAATAGAAGGAATAGAAAATTTATCTCTTCAGTATCTTAAACATATCCTTCAATCTGTCCAAGCATGCTTATTTCTCACCTGAAAAGTTATGATGGCCTCATAACTGGTCTCTGTACTCATTCTTGCCCCTCATTACAGAGTATTTTGGGATTCTACCTTCAGTGCAAGGGGGTCCAGTCATCCTCCTGGTAGATCCATGCAGAGTTCCTGCTGGCGCACGATTTCTCCCTCTATTTCCAGCCCTCTTCTTCAACCTTGTCTCTTACCTGGCACTCCCTCTTTCTTGTAGACTTCGTCACACTGAGGCTGGCCTCCTAGGTATCCCTCATACATGCCAGACTCCCCATCTCAAGGCCTTTGCATCGCCTGTTTCCTCTGTCCTGCTGATGGCACTTCTTTTCTTAGTTTAAATGTTCTCTCCTCTAAGAGGCCTGTCCTGTTCACCCATAGGAGAGAAGCTACAGTCATTGTCTATTACCTCACCCTGCTTCTTTTAATTTTTTAAAATGTTTATTTATTTTTAAGACACAGAGAGAGACAGAGCGTGAACAGGGGAGGGGCAGATAGAGAGGGAAACACAGAATTCAAAGCAGGTTCCAGATTCTGAGCTGTTAGCACAGCCTGATGCGAGCCTCGAACTCATGAGCTGTGAGATCATGACCTGAGTCGAAGTTACCTAACTGACTAAGCCATCCAGGGGCCCCTAACTCACCCTGTTTTTACATCACTTACCTCCTCTTGATAATTTTTTAATCTATTTTTTTATGAGTGTACTGACTACCTCCCTTGACTAGAGCATAAGCTCCATGGTCACAGTTGCACTAGATGTACACTTTTAGGTGATTTTTCTTACTATTTTTTAGTTACTCTCTACCGTTGTTATATTGCTTTCATAAATAATATGTTTAAAATAATTTTTAAATGTTTATTTATTTTTGAGAGAGAGACAGAGAGTGACCCAGGACAGGGCAGAGAGAGAGAGGGAGACACAGAAACTGAAGCAGTTTCCAGGCTTTGAGCTGTTAGCACAGAGCCTGATGTGGGACTTGAACCCACAAAGTGCAAGACCATGACCTGAGCCAAAGTTGGGCACTCAACTGACTGAGCCACCCAGATGCCCCAATAATATATTTTTAATTTGTTTATTGTTATTTATTCATTTTTAAAATTATAGATTATTGTGAAGTCTGTTTCCATATAACACCCAGTGCTCTTCCCCACAAGTGCCCTCCTCCATAACCATCACCCACCTTCCCCTTCCCCTCCTCCCCCTTCAGGCCTGAGTTTGGTTTCAGTATTCAAGTGTCTCTCATGATTTACCTCACTTCCTCTCCCTAACTCTTTTTCCCCCTTCCCCTCCCCATGATTCTCTGTTAAATTTCTCTTGTTAGACTTGCGAGTGAAAATGTATGGTATCTGTCCTTCTCTGCCTGATTTATTTTGCTTAGCATGACTCACTTGAAGTCCATCCACGTTGCTAGGAATGGCCAGATTTCATACTTTCTCATTGCCATGTACTATTCCACTATATAGATAAACCATATCTTCCTGATGCATTCATCAGGTGATGGACATTTAGGCTCTTTCCATGATTTGGCGATTATTGAAAGTGCTGCTGTGAACATTGGGGTACATGTGCCCCTATGCATCAGCACTTCTGTATCCCTTGGGTAGATCCCCAGCAGTGCTATTGCTGGGTCATAGGGGAGCTCAATTAATAGTTTTTTGAGGAAACTCCAAACTGTTCTCCAGAGGGGCTGTACCAGTTTACATTCCCACCAACAGTATAGGAGGGGGCCTGTTTCTCCACATCCTTACCAGCATCTATAGTCTCCTGATTTGTTCATTTTAGCCACTCTGAACTGCATGAGGTGGTATCTCACTGTGGTTTTGATTTGTGTTTCCCTGATGACACTGAGCATTGTTTCATGTGTCTGTTGGCCGTCTGGATGTCCTCTTTGGAGAAGTGTCTATTCATGTCTTCTGGCCATTTCTTCCAAACCAGACAGAGACCCAACAAAAAAGAGAACTACAGGCCAATATCCTTAATGAATACAGATGCAAAAATACTCAACAAGATACTAGCAAATAGAATTCAACAGCGTATTTTTTTTCTTTAATAGTTTATTGTCAAATTGGTTTCCATATAACACCCAGTTCTCTTCCCCATAAGTGCCCTCCTCCATCATCACCACCTCCCTTCCCTCCCCACTTTCCCTTCAGCCCTTGGATCGTTTTCAGTATTCAGTAGTCTCTCATGATTTGCGTCCCTCTCTCTCCCCCACTCTCTTTCCCCCTTCCCCTCCCTATGGTCCTCTATCAGGTTTCTCCTGTTAGACCTATGAGTGAAAACATATGGTATCTGTCCTACTCTGCCTGACTTATTTCGCTTAGCATGACACCCTCAAGGTCCATCCATTTTGCTACAAATGGCCATATTTTGTTCTTTCTCATTGCCATGTAATACTCCATTGTATATATATACCACATCTTCTTGATCCATTCATTAGGTGATGGACATTTAGGCTCTTTCCATGTTTCAGCTATTGTTGACAGTGCTGCTATGAAC
>NC_043702.1:70506455-70519472 GCF_006229205.1 Suricata suricatta
TGTTTCAGCTATTGTTGACAGTGCTGCTATGAGCATTGGGGTACATGTGCTCCTATGTATTAGCACTTCTGTATCCCTGGGGTAAATCCCTAGCAGTGCTATTGCTGGGTCATAAGGCAGTTCTATGGATAGTTTTTTGAGGAACCTCCACACTGTTTTCCAGAGTGGCTGCACCAGTTTACATTCCTACCAACAGTGTAGGAGGGTGCCCGTCTCTTTACACCCTTGCCAGCATCTATAGTCTCTTGATTTGTTCATTTTAGCCACTCTGACTGGGGTGAGGTGGTATCTCAGTGTGGTTTTGATTTGTATTTCCCTGATGAGTGATGCTGCGCATCGTTTCATGTGTCTGTTGGCCATCTGGATGTCCTCTTTGGAGAAGTGTCTGTTCATGTCTTCCGCCCATTTCTTCACTGGATTATTCATTTTTCGAGTGTGGAGTTTGGTGAGTTCCTTGTAGATTTTGGATACTAGCCCTTTATCTGATATGTCATTTGCAACTATCTTTTCCCATTCTGTTGGTTGCCTATTAGTTTTCTTGATTGTTTCCTTTGCAGTGCAGAAGCTTTTTATCTTCACGAGGTCCCAAGAGTTCAGTTTTGCTTTCATTTCCCTTGCCTTTGGGGATGTGTCGAGTAGGAAGTTGCTGCAGTTGAGGTCAAGAAGGCTGTTTCCTACTTTCTCCTCAAGGGTTTTGATAGTTTCCTGTCTCACATTCAGGTCCTTCATCCATTTTGAATTTATTTTTGTGCATGGTTTAAGAAAGTGGTCTAGTTTTATTCTTCTGCATAATGCTGTTCAGTTCTCCCAGCAACACCTGTTAAAGAGGCTGTCTTTTTTCCATTGGATACTCTTTTCTGCTTTGTCAAAGATTAATTGACCATATGTTTGTGGGCCAAGTTTGGGTTTTCTATTCTATTCCATTGGTCTATGTGTCTGTTTTTGTGCCAGTTCCATTCTGTCTTGATGATGACAGCTTTGTAGTAAAGGCTAAAATCTGGGATTGTGATGCCTTCCATTTTGGTGTTCTTCTTCAGTATTACTTTGTTTGTTCGGGGTCTTTTGTGGTTCCATACAAATTTTAGGATAGCTTGTTCTAGCTTTGAGAAGAACGCTGGTGCAATTGCATTGAATGTGTAGATTGCTTTGGGTAATAATTACATTTTCACAGTGTTTATTCTTCTGATCCATGAGCAAGGACTATTTTTCCATTTCTTGGTTTCTTCTTCAATTTCTTTCATAAGTTTTCTAAAATTTTCATCATACAGGTCTTTTACATCCGTGGTTAGGTTTATTCCTAGGAATTTATGGGTTTTCATGCAATTGTGAATGGGATAAGTTTCTTGATTTCTCTTTCCATTGCTTCATTATTGGTGTATAGAAATGCAACCGATTTCTGTACATTGATTTTATACCCTGCAACTTTACTGAATTCATGGATCACATTCTAGAAGGGTTCTAGTGGAGTCGATTGGGTTTTCCAGGTAGAGTATCATGTCATCTGTGAAAAGTGAAAGTTTGACTTCTTCTTTGCCGATTCTGATGCCTTTTATTTCCTTTTGTTGTCTGACTGCTGATGCTAGGACTTCCAGCATATATTAAACAGCTGTGGTGATAGTGGGTTCCCCTCTTGTGTTCCCGATCTTAGGGGGAAAGCTCTCAGTTTTTCCCTATTAAGGATGATATTAGCTGTGGGCTTTTCATAAGTTGCTTTTGTAATGTGTAAGTAAGTTCCTTCAATTCTGACTGTCTCAAGGGTTTTCATTAAGAAAGGGTGCTGTATTTTGTCAAATGCTTTTCTGCATCTATTGACAGGATCATATGGTTTTTATCTCTCTTTTGTTAATGTGATATATCATATTGCTGGATTTGCGAATATTGAACTAACCCTGTAACCCAGGAATGAATCCCACTTGATCATGATGGAGAATTATTTTTATATGCCATTGAATCGATTTGCTAGAATCTTGTTGAATATTTTTGCATCTATATTCATTAAGGATATTGGTCTGTAGTTCTCTTCTTTTTGCTGGGTCTCTAGTTTGGGTATCAAAGTGATGCTGGCTTTGTAGAATGAGTTTGGAAGTTTTCCTTCTATTTTTATTTTTTGGAATAGTTTGAAAAGAATGGGTATTAGCTCTGCTTTAAATGTCTGGTAGAATTCCCCTGGGAAGCCATCTGGCCCTGGGCTCTTACTCATTAGGAGATTTTTGATAACTGATTTGATTTCTTCATTGGTTATTGGTCTGTCATACTTTCTATCTCTTCCAGTTTGTATTTTGGTAGTGCATGTATGTTTAGGAATTTGTCCATTTCTTCAAGAGTGTCCAGTTTGTTGGCATATAGTTTTTCATCGTAATCTCTAATGGTTGCTTGTATTTCTAAGGGATTGGTTGTAATAGATCCATTTTCATTCATGGTTTTGACTATTTGGTGCTCTCCCTTTTTTTTTCTAAGGAGCCTGGATAGAGGTTTATAAATTTGGTTATTTTTTCAAAAAATCAACTCTTGGTTTCATTTATCTGCTCAATGATTTTTTTTTTGGATTCTATATTGTTTATTTCTGCCCTGATCTTTATTATATCTCTTCTTTACTGGATTTGGGGTGCTCTTGCTGCTCCCCTTCTAGTTCCTTTAGGTGCTCTGTTAGATTTTGAATTTGTGCTTTTTGTAGTTCATTGAAATAGGCATGGATTGCAATATACTTTCCTCTTAGGACTGCATTTGCTGTGTCCCAGAGAGTTTGGATTGTTGTATTTTCATTTTCATTTGCTTCCATATATTTTTAAATTTCTTCTCTAATTGCCTGATTAGCCCAATCATTCTTTGTAGGGTGGTTTTTAACCTCCACATTTTTGGAGGCTTTCCAGACTTTTTCCTGTGGTTGATTTCAGGTTTCATAGAATTGTGATCTGAAAGTGTGCATGCTATGATCTCAATTCATTTATATTTATGGAGGGCTGCTTTATGCTCCAGTATGTGATCTATCTTGGAGAATGTGTCATGTGCACTTGAGAAGGTGAATTTCCTAACTTCAGGATGCAGAGTTCTAAATATATCTATCAATTCCATATGTTCCAATGTGTCATTTAGGTCCATTATATCTTTAGTGACTTTCTGTCTGGTTGATCTATCCATTGCTGTCAGTAGAGTATTAAAGTCCCCTGCAATTAGCACAGACTTATCAATAAGATTGTTTCTATTTGTGATTGTTTTATGTATTTGGGTGCTCCCGAATTTGGCACATAAATGTTTATAATGTTATCTCTTCCTAATGGAGAGACCCTGTAATTATTATATAATGTCCTTCTTCATCTTTTGTTATTGCCTTTACTTTAAAATCCATTTTATCTGATATAAGTATGGCTACTCCAGCTTTCTTTTGGCTTCCATTCACATGGTAGATAATTCTCCATCCCTTTACTTTCAATCTGAAGGTGTCTTCAGGTCTAAAATGAGTCTCTTCTAGGCAACAAATAAATGGATTTTGGGCTTCCCCCCCCCCCATTCTGCTACTCTGTGTCATTTGGTTGGAGCATTCAGTTCATTTACATTCAGTGTTGTTATTGAAAAATATGTGTTTAGATTCATTGTGTTCTCTGTAGAGTTCATGTTTGTAGTGAGTTTGTAGTGGTGTCTCTGGTACCTTGTATTACTTGCAACATTTCCCTCATAGAGTCCCTCTTTAGGATTTCTTGTAGGGCTGGTTTGAAGGTGATGAATTCTCTCAATTTTTGTTTATTTGGGAATACTTTATCTCTCCTTCTATTTTAAATGATAGGCTCACTGGATAAAGGATTCTTGACTGAATATTTTTTTCTGTTCATCACACTGAAGATTTCCTGCCATTTCTTTCTGGCCTGCCAAGTTTCATTAGATAGGTCTGTAACCACTCTGATAGGTTTCCCTTTGTATGTTAGGGCCCTTTTATCCCTCGTTGCTTTCAGAATTCTCTCTTTATCTTTATATCTTGCCAGTTTCACTATGATATGTTAAGCCAAAGGTTGATTCTAGTTATATCTTAAGGGTGTTTTTTGTGCCACTTGAATTTGAATGTCTATTTCTTTCCCCAGGTTCAGGAAATTCTCAGTTATAATGTAATCAAGCACTGTTTCAGGATCTTTTTCTCTTTCTTCCTCTTCAGGAATTCATATGATTGTTGCGTTTCATTGTATTACTCAGGTCTCGAATTCTCCTTTCCTGCTCCTGGATCAATTTCTCTTTCTTTTTCTCGGCTTCCTCTTTTGCTATAACTGTGTCTTCTAGTTCACCAATCATCTCTCTGCCTCTTCAATCCATGAGATGGCCACCTCCTTTTTATTATTCACCTCATTTATAGCCTTTTTTTTAAAACTCAGCACAGCTATTTTGAAAGTCCCTAGTCATTATATCAGTAGCCTCACTGATGCTTTTTTCAAGTCCAGTGATTAATTTTATGACAATTATTCTAAATTCTTGTTCAGTTATGTTGTTTAAATCTGTTTTGAGCAGTTCTGTGGCTGTCACTTTTTCCTGGAATTTCTTTAGAGGAGAGTTCTTTTGTTTTGTCATTTTGGCTAGTTTTCTGTCTCTTGTAAGGTTTTTTTTTTTAATGTCTTTTATTTATTTTTGAGAGACAGAGAGAGACAGTGCAAGCAGGGGAGGGTCAGAGAGAGAGGGAGACACAGAATCTGAAGCAGGCTCCAGGCTTTGAGCTATCTGTCAGCACAGAGCCTGACGCAGGGCTCGAACCCATGAACCACGAGATCATGGCCTGAGCTGAAACTGGACACTTAACCGACTGAGCCACCCAGGTGCCCCTCTTGTCAGGTTTAACAGCTCGTTATGCACTGTGCACCTGTTAGTATTGCTCTGTCAAAGGAGGCTCATTGACTGTCCAGGGTCTGTCATTTCAGAAAGTGTTCATTTAATGGTATCTCTCAGTTTCTCTTGTTATGCCTTGATTATTTTATTTTCCTACTCAGTGATAGTTGGGACTCTCCATCATGCATATTTTGGCTTGTTTCTTCCAGTAGCCCTGAAAAGGAAAACAGACAGACAAACACACAGGGAATAAAAGCATGTCAACGCACAGACAAATCAAACAAATAAATTAAAAGGGGAAGGGAAGAAAAGAAAAGAAGAGTAGAAAAAATAAAGGGGAGCAGAGACAACAAATCTAAAAGTGCATAACCAGCTGAGGGGA
Organism: Suricata suricatta; assembly: GCF_006229205.1. Lineage (NCBI taxonomy): Eukaryota > Metazoa > Chordata > Mammalia > Carnivora > Herpestidae > Suricata > Suricata suricatta. The sequence goes on from NC_043702.1 coordinate 70,511,641, forward strand.
GAAATAAGGATGAGATAAGGTAGAATATATCTGGATGGCAAGGGAAAAAAAAGGGAGAAAGGAGAAAGAAAAATAAAGAGTAAAAATTTAAAAAAAAGCAAAAAAACAAATACAAAAAAGCAGCAGCTCCCCCTCGCAGATAGGCGCAGTTTGGTGTAGGTAGGTCTTGGGGCTGCTCTCGAAAGCCCCACCTTGGTGGTTGCAGAGAGAAGAATGATGGTGCTGCAAGCTCTGCTCAAACTAAGCGCTGCAAGCCACTTTTATGAGTCCAGTCTCCTTGTGCCGTGGGCGAGCCAGACTCTATTTCCCAGGCCAGCCTCGCTTCAAATCCTAGTCCATGCACTTTAATGCTACCACAGATGAGATGTAATCATTTTGGCTGCCTGCCTCTTAGCTGGGATCTTGTAGGAGGTGGGGGCTGTTTTTCCTGGTGCCACCTGGGATTTGCGCTGCCGCTGCCAGAGGCGAGGCGCATTCCTGCAGGCCGCTGCTTGCGCCTCCCAGCCAGGATGGCATGGGGGGGGGGCTGTCTTCTTTCTTTCTTTTGTTTTTCCTTTTTTCCTTCCTTCCTTCCTTCCTTCCTTCCTTCCTTCCTTCCTTCCTTCCTTCCTTCCTTCCTCCCTTCCTTCCTTCCTTTCTTTTTTCCAGTGCTGTCCTTGGTAGGCACCAGATGCCACTGAGCCCAAGGAAAAATTCGCCAGCTATACGGGATGGGTTTCTCTCCCTGAGCCCAGCGGTTTTATATGGGGTGAGAGTTTTTCTCTCCGTTCTGGGTTAAGTTTATTATCTCTTCTCTAGAGACAGTACTATGAGCGTGTTCAGTTTCTCTTTCTCTTCCCTTTGTCTCTCAGGGGTTCTGTGCACTTTCCCTGTGTTGGGCTGGGGCCCCAACCTCCCCTGCCCCTCTCAGTCTGGCCAGTTTTCCAATCTCCCCAGTTTGCACTAATTCACTCAGGCGTCTTTGAGGCTGTCTTCTTTCTGGAGTCTGTATTTTCTCTTCTCCCTCTTGCAGATAAGAGTAATGTCCTTCTCAGTTTGATAGACGTGGGCGGGTGAAGTTTATAAGGCTCCATACTTCTCTGCCATCTTGCCTTCTCCCCCCAACATCATATTTTTTAAAAAAGTCATTAGAAACCCCATGCCAGCTGGGATTTGGAGGCAGGGATGCAAAGGGAGGGAGAGATGATTGAACCAGAAATAATCTGGTAAGCTCTCTGCCTTACTACAAACAAAATCCAAATGAGGGTGCAGAATGTCTATGACCCCAGCATATTCTAGGCCCATTTATAGAATTGGTGTCTGGAAGCCTACCTTCTCCCAAGCACTGCCTGGCCCTGGCCTCTCTTAAGCCCTCTTCCCCAGGTCCTCAAAGAGACTGTCTTTTATCTATGTCTTATAGGTGGACTTTGTGAAGACACAATTGAAAGCTGTCTTTGAAAAACTTGTCCTGGAGCAACAGAAAATAGAAAATTATCTTTCAGACTGGAGTATGAAAGTAAGGGTGATGCATATAGTAATTTGTTTACCAATTTGTCATTATGTTAAATAAAAGAATCATAAACTTTTTTTTCCCCCAGATACTAGATCATTCTTCAGAAGAAAGATGTAACCTGCTTAGTGAAGTACCCATGGAATTGGAAACCTTGGAATGCCCATACCCTGATTTAAAATCTTCAATTCTTAATGAATTCTCTAACTTTACAGAGAAATATCGAAAGAAACTTCAAGATGTTGATCTACAGTTGGAAGACATATCCAGGTGATTTCATGAAGCTAATTGAATTATGTAGATTTTTATTTCTCTCTGAGGCTACTATACTTCCACTTTACTGTTTTCATAGTTACTATGTGGTTGAAAGGCAGTCAATCAATAATTGTTTAGATTGACTGTTTGCTCAATGAGAGTTCTCTTTCCTCTAAAATAATTTCCCTGAACAATGGTTGTAAAAACTTTATAAGGTTGAAGCATGATAAAAATACCCACCTCATTGAGCTCTTTACTACACAGTTAAGAAACAGTTGTTGTCAAGCCTGAATTTTTAGTTACTATGAATTTTGATTTCAAGATGTGAAGTTCTTCTGTAGTGGAAATCAGTACTAATAATAATTGACTGCAATGGAAAATGTACCCAGGGAATTATGTTATTTGTTATTCGTAATTCACTGTGATTTTGTTCTATGGTAAACACAAAATATATTTTATAAATTTTTAAAAACACATTACATTTTTTAAAGAAAATGAACTTTTAGATGTATCTAAAAATGACAATTCTCTTCTGAATGACAAATATAACATTATGGGATTTAAAATTCACTTTTGGCAGGGTCATTCTGAAGTATAAATTCTTTTTAAAAAATATGTATTTATTTTTAGGAGAGCGTGAGGTGGGGGGCAGAGACAGGGGGACAGATGATCCAAAGCGGGCTCTGTGCTGACAGGCTGACAGCAGCAAGTCCAGTGTGGGGCTTCAACTCACAAACAGTGAGATCATGACCTGAGCCTAAGTCAGACGCTCAACTGACTGAGCCATTCAGGTTCTCCTTCTGTAGTATAAATTCTATATTAAAATTAACTTAATGAACAAAGCCAGAAATACCACTGTAGGGTCCAATCAATAGCTTACCTCATGTGTGTATTGTATATGAAGTTTCTGTGGTACATTTTATAGATAATATGCCTTTTATTCTAATATATTGAGCTTTAAATTCTCTTCAAAGAATATATATTTAAAATGTTTGTTTATTTATTTTGAGAGAGAGAGAGAGTAATGGGGAGGGGCAGAGACAAAAGGAGAGAAAATCCCAAGTAGGCCTCTGCTGCCAGTGTAGAACTTGAAAGAGAGTTCAAATGCATGAACTGTGTTTATGACCTGAACCAAAATCAAGAGTCAGACGCTTAACTGACTGAGCAACTCAGGCGCCTTTAAAAGAAAGGAAAATTATTGAAGGGACACATTTATAGTAAATTAATGTAAGCCTTTTACTAGATATCTTATATCTCTTAATGAATCACCTATAAATGAAATTCCTTTAACATGAAACTGCTAGTGTTAAAGAATATGTAACAACAAGGAAGACATTAAATCCTACCAAGTAGAGTTCTTTGCTTTAGTAGCTTCTTGATCCAACTCTGGTTACAGCTTTTACTTGTCTTCACACACTAGGCAATCCTAAGTGAAGTCTGAACCTTTCCTGACCCAGGCTTTTTTCTCACATTTCTATGGGAATCGTTGTGGGTTCCTCCTGGCAGACACTTTTTGTTCTTATAAGAGCCCCTACTCTCCCTACCTCTCTCTGCCTTCCTTGTTTTTGTTTTTAAATCCCACCTTTCAATAAAGCTGGGGAAAATTAATAATATATCACTTATATGTGTCAATTGATTAATTATAGTTTAATTGAAACTCAGTCACAATGAAGTGTTAACTCAACCATGCACTGAGTTGAAGTCTCTAATTGAAAAATAAACATTCTCTCTCCTTTTCCCATCCCAAACTTGTTAAAGAGTTTTTAGTCCTCATCAAGCAAGAGGGAGAGGGATTTGGGATTTTCTTCTTTTGTTTTTCGAGGGGGATGCATTATAATCAGGCTGCTTGTGGCTATTGCGAGAAATAAGCCTACTGACCCAATCAAAGGAGGGATGCAGAGACTCCTAAGCACAGTGAAGTGACGCTTTAATCAACATTCTTGTAAGGGTGGGTGTCTTGATGGACAGGCACACTCAAGGCAGTTACAGCAGGCAATTTATCTCCTAGAATGCAAGTCCCTCCCCTGGTTCCTCACTGGCTGAGCCCTACAGAGGTTACAGTCTTACCCAGAAGCCGCCCATGTCCATGTAAGGCAAAAAGTAGTCTGATTGGCACAAATGTATATTCCTTAAGGTGAAACAGAGACTTTAGTTTTTTGGCGCATGCTCATTGTAAAGCCTGTGAAAAATTAAACCGTGAAATGGAAGGGGGGAGGGGTGGCCAGAAAAAAACAGGCAGTGAAGTGTCTAAGGGTTTCCAAATCCATTGTGGGGAGGAGGAGGGGCTCATACATATTTCCAATAGATTGTAAACCTATTGTTAACTATACAGCACAGATTTTATTTGGTATTTCTGAATGTGAATCATCTCACTTACTTCTCATAGCTATGAAGAAGGTAAATTTGACTCCTTTTATTTTATTTTATTTATTTATTTTTTTAATGTTTATTTATTTTTGAGAGAGAGACAGAGTGCGAATGGGGAAGGGGCAGAGAGAGAAAGAGGTAGACACAGAATCTGAAGGAGGCTCCAGGCTCTGAGCTGTTAGCACAGAACCCGAGGCAGGGCTCCAACTCATGAACTACAAGATCATGACCTGAGCTGAAGTCAGATGCTTAACTCACTGAGCCACCCAAGCGCCCATTTGACTCGTTTCTTTTAAAGCATGTTGGTTGCCCCATTACATTTCGTCCCAGATGAATCTTGTCTGTCCGCCTAGAAAATCGAGCTGAGATTGTGGTGTTTGTGGGTTAGCAGCTCCTAAACCTGGAAAAGATTGCCTTAGCAGACTGAAGTTGATCCTTTCCACTAAGACCTTACTTTCACAGCTCATTTTCCCACCTTCCTTTTCATCTGAACTCAGTTTCTGCTCTTTCTTTGTACAATGCTGTACCACTCAGAAAAAGTTGAGATGCACAGCCTCATTGTCATTACTGAAGGATAAGTAGAGAATATGATGGACGTATAGCACATGCTAAGGTTTCTGCAGCAGGAAGGCACACTGAGGTAAATATAGCTTAGGAAAGCTTAGTGGAGGGAATAAAATTCACTACAGAGTTCTGAGAATGAATAGAGTTTGGATAAGGCAGAAAGGAGATAGGGAGGACATTCTAAGAATGTTGCAAGACTAGACTGTAAACCCCTTGAAGACAAAATAATTTATCAGCGATATTTGTATCCTTAGCACCTAGCCCATCCTGGCACATAGCAGCTTTCAAATAAATGATTGTTCCATTGAGTTGAATTAAAGGTGAAAACAGGGAAGGTAAGAGTGGCAAGGCATGTTAAGGGAGCAGCAGGAATTTACTTTGGAGGAATATAGATTCATAAATTCTAGCTTAATAGTCTGCCACATATAATTATCCAGAATAAGTTTTATATAATTACTGATATCTTTTCTTGATGAAGATTTATTGGGAAATCCTTAACATACAGTGGTTTCTGCTAAGCTCCTTGGTTGGAGAGTCAACAGACAGACTAGACTAGAATATGGCCTTGCCTTTATGAAGTCTTTGAAAAGGGATGCCTGGATGGCTCAGTCGATTAAGCATCTGACTCTTGATCTTAGCTCAGGTCTTGGTCTCAGGGTTGTGAGTTCAAGCCCCACTTGAACTCCAGGGGTGGAGTAAAGCCTACTTAAAAAAAAAAAACAAAAGGAAAGGAGGGAGGGAGGAGGAAGGAAGGAAGGAAGGAAGGAAGGAAGGAAGGAAGGAAAGAAGGAAGGAATAAGCATTATCACTTATGCTGGTGTGTACATAAATGTACACAATCTATATGAATTCCCACAAGGCCTGATAATTAGACCCAAAGGAGGAAATGGCCATATCAAAATCGTGGCAGATATTGCCAAACTAAGGGTACAGTTAATATTATAGCTAAACATATAATTCATTGTGCTTATTAGAATAGTATATTTACATGCCTTACTGCCCAGCAGCCACAGATTGCTGATGCCAACCACCTCTGTATTTATTCAAAATAGCCCATTAATTCCTTTCTCCTTAATAAACCCCTACTCATTCAGTTTTATTGATACTTCATCATTTATTGTCAGTGTATTTGTAAAATAGTCTCTTCGATTGCCTCTTGCATGTAGTCTTTATTTGGTCAGGATATGTGTGTGTGTGCTGCTTCCCCTAAACATTCTAAGCCTTTTCTTTCTTCCCTCCCTCCCTCCCTTCATCCCAATATCTGCCACGATTTTGATATGGCCATTTCCCCTTTGGGTCTAGTTATCAGGCCTTGTGGGAATTTATATAGATTGTGTACATTTATGTACACACCAGCATAAGTGATGATGCTTATTTTAAAAGGCAAAAGATTTATATGATCTGAAGAGAAACCAGAGTATAGGGTGCTTATTTTAAATAGATATGTAGGGCTATGACATAAGAAGGTTGAAATATGGGGGACATTTTTAAACTATAAAATTTTCATTGGGCTAAAGACAGTGGATGGTTTGTTGTTTAACATAGTGCTGGAAGTCCTAGCATCAGCAATCAGACAACAAAAGGAAATAAAAGGCATCAGAATTGGCAAAGAAGAAGTCAAACTTTCACATTTCGCAGATGACATGATACTCTACATGGAAAACCCAATTGACTCCACCAGAAGCCTTCTAGAACTGATCAATGAATTCAGTAAAGTTGCAGGGTACAAAATCAATGTGCAGAAATCAGTTGCATTCTTATACACAAAAAATGAAGCAGTAGAAAGAGAAATCAAGAAACTGATCCCATTCATGATTGCACGAAAAACCATAAAATACTTAGGAGTAAATCTAACCAAAAATATAAAAGGCCTATATGATGAAAACTATAGAAAACTTATGAAAGAGATTGAAGAAGACACCAAGAAATGGAAAAATATTCCCTGTTCATGGATTGGAAGAATAAACATTGTGAAAATGTCATTACTACCCAAAGCAATCTACACATTCAATGCAATCCCCATCAAAATTGCACCAACATTCTTCTCATAGCTAGAACAAACTATCCTCAAATTCGTATGGAATCACAAAAGACCCTGAATAGCCAAAGTAATATTAAAGAAGAAAACCAGAACGGGAGGCATCACAATCCCAGACTTTAGCCTCTACTACAAAGCTGTCATCATCAAGACAGTATGGTATTGGCACAAAAACAGACACATAGACCAATGGAATAGAATAGAGAACACAGAACTGGGCCCACAAATGTACGGCCCATTAATTTTTTGACAAAGCAGAAAAGAGTATCCGAAGGAAAAAAGATTGCCTCTTTAGCAGGTGTTCCTGGGAGAACTGGACAGCAACATGCAGAAGAATGAAACTAGACCACTCTCTTACACCATACACAAAAATAAACTCAAAATGGCTGAAGGACCTGAATGTGAGACAGGAAACTATCAAAACCCTTGAGGAGAAAGTAGGAAACAGCCTTCTTGACCTCAACTGCAGCAACTTCCTACTCGACACATCCCCAAAGGCAAGGGAAATGAAAGCAAAACTGAACTCTTGGGACCTCGTGAAGATAAAAAGCTTCTGCACTGCAAAGGAAACAATCAAGAAAACTAATAGGCAACCAACAGAATGGGAAAAGATAGTTGCAAATGACATATCAGATAAAGGGCTAGTATCCAAAATCTATAAGGAACTCACCAAACTCCACACCCCAAAAAAACCGGATAACCCAGTGAAGAAATGGGCAGAGGACATGAACAGACACTTCTCCAAAGAGGACATCCGGATGGCCTACAGGCACATGAAAAGATGCATGATCACTCATCATCAGGGAAACACAAATCAAAACCACACTGAGATACCACCTCACCCCAGTCAGAGTGGCTAAAATGAACAAATCAAGAGACTATAGATGCTGGCAAGGGTGTGAAGAGACGGGCACCCTCCTACACTGTTGGTAGGAATGTAAACTGGTGCAGCCACTCTGGAAAACAGTGTGGAGGTTCCTCAAAAAACTATCCATAGAACTGCCTTATGACCCAGCAATAGCACTGCTAGGGATTTACCCCAGGGATACAGAAGTGCTAATACATAGGAGCACATGTACCCCAATGCTCATAGCAGCACTGTCAACAATAGCTGAAACA
>NC_043702.1:70519572-70544389 GCF_006229205.1 Suricata suricatta
ACACTGTTGGTAGGAATGTAAACTGGTGCAGCCACTCTGGAAAACAGTGTGGAGGTTCCTCAAAAAACTATCCATAGAACTGCCTTATGACCCAGCAATAGCACTGCTAGGGATTTACCCCAGGGATACAGAAGTGCTAATACATAGGAGCACATGTACCCCAATGCTCATAGCAGCACTGTCAACAATAGCTGAAACATGGAAAGAGCCTAAATGTCCATCACCTGATGAATGGATCAAGAAGATGTGGTATATATATACAATGGAGTATTACATGGCAATGAGAAAGAACAAAATATGGCCATTTGTAGGAAAGTGGATGGACCTCGAGGGTGTCATTCTAAGTGAAATAAGTCAGGCAGAGAAGGACAGATACCATATGTTTTCACTCATAGGTCTAACAGGAGAACAGGAGAAACCTAATGGAGGACCATGGGGAAGGGAAGAGGGAAAGAGAGTTGGGGAGAGAAAGGGACGCAAAACTTGAGAGACTACTGGATACTGAAAACGAACTGAGGGTTGAAGGGGGAGGGTGAAGAGAGGTGGTGGTGATGGAGGAGAGCACTTTTGGGGAAGAGCATTGGGTGTTGTATGGAAACTAATTTGACAGTAAACTACTTAAAAAAATAAAGACAGTGGATGGCTTGGTTAATCCCAACATTTATTTTCATTCTTTCTATTCTGTAACAGCTCATTGGTTTTGGTTGGAATGATTCCATCCCCAGGTCCAAAGGTAGGGTATGGTTGGGCGTATGTACCAGTTAGTAACCTCATTTCCCTGAGCTACACTGGCTCGATTTTACTGTGAGTGTCATGGAAAGCTACTGGAAACAGAAGTGTGAGAGCATTAGGGAGTAATACGACCTAACTTATGTTTTAGCAAGATCACTTTGGGAGTTGCTGTGTTTAATACAGAGGTAGGGAAGGACAAGAAAAGATAGATCCCTGAGGAGATTACTAAAGTAAACCAGGTGGGTGACAATGGTGGTCTGGATCAGGAAGTGGAGGTGGCCTGAAATAGCCAGCTTTTGGACATATTTTAAAGGTACGGCCAACAGCATCTACTGATAAAGTTCATTAGGTACGTGAAAAACCGCAACAAAAGAATAGTTCAGTGTTTTTGGGTTGAGCAACTGAGAAGATGGAACTACCATCAACTGAGATGGGGAAGACCTTAATGATGTAGGGCTGGGCTGTATGGAAGGTGAGGTGTTCAGGTTTGGATATACTGAGTTTGAGATGCTGTCAGATATGTAAGTACAGATTTGTGAAGGCAGTCAGGTATATGACCTTGTAGTTCAGGAGAGAGATCTGAGCTGGAGATTCATGTTCATGAGTCATCACCACGAAACTGGGTGTGATCACCAAAATAGTGAGTGAAGAAATAAACAGAAGATCCCTAGGATCTGCTGGCATTACAGCATCAGTAAGAGGAGGGGTAACCAACACTGGATGTTGAGAAAAGATCTGTGAGACATGAAGAAATTCAAGAAACTATCCTGTCCAGTAAGGCAAGTGGAGAGGGAATGGTCAACAGTGTGAGCTGAGGAGGGATGATCACTTAATAAATGCCACTAAGTCAAATAATACACAACGGGTAATTTGCCATTAGCGCTAGATAAACAACTTTTTTTTTCACATTTATTTATTTTTGAGAGACAGAGAGAGACAGAGCATGAACAGGGGAAGGACAGAGAGAGAGGGAGACACAGAATCCAAAGCAGGTCCCAGGCTCCAAGCTAGCAGTCAGCACAGAGCCAGACCCAGGGCTTGAACCCACAAACCATGAGATCATGACTTGAGCTGAAGTTGGACGCTCAACCAACTGAGCCACTCAGGCACCCCAACAACTGTTGAGTCATTGGGAACAAATGACTTATTGGGTTGGATTTAAGTGAATGGGAGTAAAGGACTGAAGACAATGGGTACCTACAACTCTTCTGAGAAGTTCTTTTGTAAAGGAGAGCAAGAAAGTAGGGCCAGACTTTTATGTTGTTGAATTGTCTTTTGTTTTGCTTAAAATGGGGTAAATATTACTATATTTGATGCTGATGAGAATCATCCAGTAATGGGATTTGGTATACAAGTAGGGGAACAAACACAGATGGTTCATCTACTACAGTAACTGGTGGGGATGCAGAGTGCATGGTACAGGTGCTGAGGAGGTGAATAGATGTCACAATGACAACTCTGGGGGGTAATTCCAAGTACACATGACAAAGAGGTTTATGAAAACCTCCCTACTCATCGATGCAATAGAAGTTTTTAAAAATACTCAGATTCGGGGGCATGTGGGTGGCTTTATTGGTTAAATATCTGACTTTTGGTTTTGGCTCAGGTCATGATCTCATGGTCCATGGTTTCAAGCCCTGCATCAGGCTCTGTGCTGACAGTGTGGAGCTTGCTTGAGATTCTCTTTCTTTCTCTGCCTCCCTTTCTCATGTTTTCTCTCTCTCTCTTTCTGTCTCTCTTTCTCTCAAAGTAAAAAAATAAAACTTTATAAAAAGACTTAGATTTTTCCCTACAAGATGGTAAAACATGAAAAAAATTGTCCAAGTTTGAAAATATGAAAGAAATGGGCATTTCCATACATGAATGGTATATAAACTCTTGGAAGACAATCTGGCCATATGTCATCAACAATTTTATAAATGTGAATAATTGTTGTTTAGAAATCATCTCAGAGGAAATAATTATAGAAGTGAAATAGTTGGTTTCAAGGACATTCAACATTTTCCCTCTTTCTTTAGTGATAAAATCTTCTGAATGACTAAATAGCTAACAGAAGATTAGCTTCATCAATTACGATGTATCCATGTAATGGGATACCGCCCTGTCATTAATAATTACAGTAAATAATTTTTAATGACAAATAATTGTAATATGTTGCTATGCAATTTAAAAATTTTTTTCTAATGTTTCTTTATTTTTCAAAGAGAGAGAGACAGAATATGAGCAGGGAAAGGGCAGAGATAGAAAGGGAGACTCAGAATCAGAAGCAGGATCCAGGATCTGAGCTGTTAGCACAGAGCCCCATGTGGGGCTCGAATTCATGAACCGTGAGATCATGACCTGAGCCAAAGCTGGATGCTAAACCAACTGAGCCACCTAGGCACCACGATTGCTATACAGTTTAATTAGAAGTTAGGTCACAAAATAGTTTGTATAACATGGATTCCCTTATGTATTTTTTTCTTTTCCCTCTGAAAATGTTACTTCTGCATCTATATAGCTATAGGAAATAAAGACTGAAAGTTTATCCAAATAAACAATAACAGTAGTTATCCCCAGGTGGGGAAATCATAAATAAATTCAGCATACATTGTTTTTTCTATTTATAAAGCAAAACCACAATTTTTTAAAAAATCCAAGTTAAAGAGTGAATTGATATTTAGTGAGCACCCGTTACATGACATGACAGACACATGCCATTGTAATCCTCAATACAGCCCATTTAAACAGCTATTTTACAAATGGAGAAACTGCAGCCGAGTAGAAAGTGAGAAATTTCCCCAAAGTTTCTGAGATAGCAGCTGAGCACAGTGAGTTTCTGCTCCTCATCTGACTTGATGCTTTTTCTTACACCGTACCACTTCGAGCATTTACATGTATCAATCACGTTGGTAAATTGGGTTGACTACTGCGCAATAGAAGTACAACGTGAGATGTGGACCACATATTTAATTTGTCATTAAAAATTTTTCTTTAATGTTTATTTTTGAGAGAGAGAGACAGAGCACAGCAAGAAAGGGACAGAGGGAGACGAGACACAGAATCCAAAGCAGGCTCCAGGCTCTGAGCTGTCAGGACAGAGCCTGATGTAGGGCTCAAACTCATAACCCACGAAATCATGACCAAAGCCAAAGTCAGACACTTAACTGACCGAGCCATCCAGGCACACCATAACTTAACATTTTTAACTGGCCATATTAAAATCTTTTTTAAAGGATGAAATTTATTTCAATAATATATTCATTTAACTCAGTAGTTCCAAAACATTATAGTTTCGAGATGCGATTGATATCTTAAAATTTTTAATGAGATATATTACATTCTGTTTTTCATAGAACATCTTTGAAATCTGGCTTGCATATTACATTTGTAGCACATCTTAGCTGGCACTAGTCACATGTTAAGTCCTGAATCAGCTGATGTGGGTCATGGCTACTGTCTTGGACAGCACAGCTTTAAAGGATGTTACCTTTTACTAAAACATATTTTTAAAAAATTCTGACTGCAATTGAACCTATTTCTTTATTCAATATGTGTGAAGCTATTTATATTCTGTTTAGGCTGTATTTCGTTAGTGACGTGAAGACAAGTTTAATTGCTTATTTTAGACTCAGATGAGATTGTGGCTTTAATTTCCTAACATTTGGATGAATTAATCATACAGATGAGACACAATTGTCTGATGCTCCATTTAGCTATGTCATATCTGAAGCCAATATGCAGCAAAAGCTATAGAGTGATTACAAGTAATTTCTACTTTATTGTTTGATAGGTATATTAAATTTAAATATTGATTCATAATTATTGTTCTATTATTTTATGAGATCAGAATCTGTGTACTATTTTAAAATCAACAATGATTATAACAATTTTGTCCTTCTGTGTGTACATTGCCAGGGCCCATAGTTTCATATTTTTTCAACTAAATTATTGCAATTAACGTTACTTGAAAGTTACTATTGGGGCACCTGGGTGGCTCAGTCAGTTAAGCATTCGACTTCAGCTTAGGTCATGATCTCACAGTTCATGAGTTCAAGCCCCACATCAGGCTCTGTGCTCACAACTCAGAGTCTGGAGCCTGCTTCAGATTCTGTCTCCCTCTCTTTTTGCCTCTCCACCACCCGTGCTCTGTTTTTGTCTCTGTCTCTCTCTAAAAGATGAATGAATACACGTTTTAAAAAATTTAAAAAAAGAAAGTTACTATTTAGTTACTAGAAAGTTACTATTTATTAGCCTCATACACACACACACACACACACACATATTTCTTTATATGTATACTTCTCAATACAGAAATAATTACATTTATTTCTGAAAATTTTTTAAAAATCGAGGCAAGCAGGGGTGTCTTGGTGGCTCAGTCAGTTAAGCATCCGACTTCAGCTCAGGTCATGATCTCACAGTCCTTGGGTTTGAGCTCCGAACTGGGCTCTGTGCTGGCAGCTCAGAGCCTGGAGCCTGCTTAGAATTCTGTGTCTCCCTCTCTCTCTGTCTCTCCCTCTCAAAAATAAAGACTTATAAAAAGTTTTTTAAAAATTAAATAAAAATTGAAGCAAGCAGAAAGAAGGAACTAAAAGTTAACCTTAAGTTCCCAATGCACAGAGATATCCTCTAGTAACATTTTATGTATTTCAGGTATACATTCTGTTGTTTATAAAAATGAAAACATACTCTACACATATTCATTGTTTTTCTTATTTATGAATCAAATCCAGTATTGTTCATTTTTTTCAGTCAATGTTTACTAACCTATGCTTGAGTCACTGCATTAAATGTTCCTTTATAACATATTTTTTATTATATGTATGATATTACAATATACAATTGTAGAAGATAAATTCAAACCATCTCCTGGTTCTGGACAATTATGTAGTTCATATTTTGATATTTGCTTAAAAACCTTGGAACAAACAACTCTGTTGCTATATTTTGAGTCATTCCATGATTGTTCCCTTAACATGAGTTTCTGCAAATGGAATTGTTCAAAGAGATTGAAAAATTCTACGGCTTTTGGTAGTATTGTTATATTGCTTTTCAGAAAAGCAGAAACATTTTTTACTTTGACCAACGTACCTTTCTTTCATTTGGTCCAGTTTTGGGACTTGATTGGATTTTTGGAATCATGTGTGAATATTACCAGTATCTTGTTCATAAGCTTTTTTTCTCTTTTTCAGTATGCATCTACATAGCATAGCATAGCTCTGTCACTATCTTTATGTGAAAGTTTTGTTAACAGAATTGGCAAAAAAAGGATGAAAAAGGTAAAAGCCAGCACTCAAGAAACAGTGAGTGGCCTCATGTAATTTTCTTTAAAATATTTTTAATAAACATATATTCAAATGTGAAGATGTTCCTTGATCAATTCAAGAGGAAAGAAAAATAGGGAAAGGAACAGAATAACCACTATTTGCTTACTTGATGAAGTTATAAGTTGAAACATTGAAGCTTTAATTACCAAGTAGGATTTTTTTTTTTTTTTCCTGAGAATGTAGTCTCAGGAATTTTAGCAAATTTCAGTGCCTGGGGATTTTCAGTCTCAGGTTCTACATTTCTGGTTTGGGCTGGTTGTATGTCAAGGGTATTTTTGTAAGGGGAGAAGTGCTCAGAAATAGGGACATAATTCTTTGAACACTGGTGTGTGTGTTCACTTAGTCACATAGGTTTTATGACTTACTTGCAACATCCTGAGTCACTGCAACTCTCATTTTCTCTTGGCGTATTCCAACATGGATTGTCCAACCTGGCTGTGGAATTATATTTGTTAGAGCAAGATGATAGTCGTAGACTATGGTTTTATTTTTGTCATCTATATTTAATTGCTTTCTCTTAAACACATCATTGAAAATATTTAACTACTTTATGATTCTTAAACCAAAAGCCATATTTGGTGATTGTTCAACTTATTTTGGGTTTGTCATGGGAAGAAAGTATATTTTAAATTCTTTTGGCTATAGTGGAATGCATTTTATCAAGGGAAAAAATGGATGCAATTTCTGTAAGATACTCCAAAAATTAGTCTTGGAGTTTGCCTTGCTTAATTAACTCAGTCTGTATATTTACTTGGATGTTATGGTTGTTTAAATGTATCTGTGAAAATATGTCTAAGAATAGTGGCTATAAGTTTCTAGGTCAACAGTCTTTATTATTAGTATCATTGCAGCCCATACCTGCCTCCTTGGTATAATTGTTTCAGCTAGAAACTATACAATTTAGCAGTGTATAAGGCTACATTTCTAATACTTTTGGAGACTGAAAAATCTGTGTTTTATAGGATGAAGGAGTGAGAGTCATTTATGAAAGGCTTCTGTTCTTTGCCTGATGTGAAATCAAATTAATCTTGAGTAAATCAGATTGGAGAAAATGAAAATACAGCAGCTTGACAGATTTGTGTCTAGGACAATTGACATAGGTTATTTTTTAACCTGAATAAAGCAGATAGAATTTATTATTAAAATAATAAAATACATGTAGCTATAACAAAGATAAGATTAAAACTTCATGGACAGACTTACCAAATTTTGACGAGAGGAATTATAATGCTATGTTATATATCAAATCAATTCCTCATAAAAAGGCTTTCCTAGTCTTTATAACTTGAGGTCCAACTGTGGATATATATATAATCCTTTGAGGAAGCCATATTATTAGAACTGAGATGATGGAGAATCAGTACTGTAATAAATTATCATCATAGGTGTGGCCCAGGGGGAGGGGGAAGGAAAAAAAGAAATTATAATCACCACACTCATAGGCTCTGTCTACTTGCCATATTAATGCCTATATAAGAACATAAAGTTGAACATTGTTAATGTCTAAAAAATAATGAACTAAGAAAGGGAACCATCAGTCTTCTAATCCACTCTTATCCTTTCTTCATGAGTACTGCTAGTAGGTTTGAGGTGATATGATAGCATTTTTATGTGGCATTTAAAATTTCAAAAGGCTGGGACATGTGGTTGGCTCAGTTGGTAAAGCATGTGACTGACTGTATGCACCACTCTGGGTGTGGAGCCTACTTTAAATAGATGATAGATAGATGATAGATAGATATATAGATAAAATTTCAAAAGCCCTTAATGGTTAGTTAAATTTTTCCTCATGCCGTTCCAAAGAAGTAGGCCAGTCTTATTATTCTTATTTTTGAATCTGGAAAATGGAGTCGTAATGTCTATATAAGTAATTTTATTCACTTCAACTTTACTGCATTTAAAAATGTTCTTGCTTCTCCAAAATGAAGAATAACATGGTAACATGTAGGCAAATTCTGGATCAATAGAGTTAAAAAAAAAAACTAGAGCTTATAATGTGTTTATAGATGAGCTTATCTTTACTGATTCTGTTCATTTGAGTTTGAGCTGCTTTTGTTAGTTTTGGGTTTTTGTCTTAAAAATGGCCCTTGATGTTGAACACTTGTCTGTTGCCAACCATCTGAGGAATGTTAGTGTAGATGGTGGTCTCTGGATACATTGGATCTGCATCTCTTCATCCTTCATAGTACTTTCCTTCCAAAGAAATATTAGGATGCCATATTTAAAATATTTTTAATTTAAAAACTTAAATTTTCTTCCCCTCAGTTAGCTATCAACTAGGGTATCTTGAGCTGTAAGTAAGAAAATTCCAGCTCAAGCCAATGTCATTTAAACAATAAGGTGAGTCCTTATTTTCCACAAAGTACAGAGACAGAGAAGTCTGGTTTTCTGCACTCTCTTGCCCTGTCTTTGTGCAAGTTAGATAACTTCCTCCAGCACTGCCCATCACAACACACGGGAACAGAAAAGGACCTTTTATTCTTCCCTGTAAGCTAGAAAATCTTTGCCTTACAAGACTTCTCCTCACATTTCATTGGCCAGAATGAGTCTTTTGTCCATGCCTAGACCAAACACTGACCATACAAATGGATGTTTATAAATGTCTTAAAATCAATCAAGATTTACTCCCAGGGCTGGGATGGTGCTCTCCTTCCCTAGCGTGGGGGCCCTAGGGGGAAGGTAGATCTTGAATAAAATTAGGATTCTGGTGGGCAGGAGCAGGAGTAGGGGCACTGTGCTATAATTACTTTTTCCTTACACTTCTTATGATGAATATAATTATTTAAAACCTAGCATAGGGAGCGGTTGAGCCAGTTTGTTTTACTTATAACAGACTGTTTTGTATTGATCATATTCTCTCAAAACTTCCACTAGGAATTATATTGCCCCTTAAAACTAGTGTAGATGAATGTACAGACAAAGGATGGTTTAGGAGGCTTGCCATCACCCCAGCTATTCCACTCATAAAAAATACACATTCCAAGTAAAAAATTGAACTTCTATGGCAACTATTCCAAAAAAAAAAATCTAAGTACAAATAGCATACTTGCCATGTCAATAGCAAGTGTAGTTTC
This sequence comes from Suricata suricatta, assembly GCF_006229205.1. Taxonomy (NCBI): domain Eukaryota; kingdom Metazoa; phylum Chordata; class Mammalia; order Carnivora; family Herpestidae; genus Suricata; species Suricata suricatta. The sequence goes on from NC_043702.1 coordinate 70,528,688, forward strand.
CAAGTAAATCTCTTAAGCTCGTCTTCTGGCCTGATTCATAACCCTTAACCCTTCTATAAGAAATTCTGATGCTATCAGTTTTAGAACCCTGCCATAGGTTCACTTTCCTGTCACCTCACAGAAGAAGGAAGTGTGTCTTTGGATGGTGATGCCATTTATGGCTTTACCTTATGGGCCATTTTGTGGTTGGTTCTTTAATTCAGTGGATTTTGGCCATACTTTTGAGAGCCCACCTTATTCTGGCTGTCAGCTGGGGACCCTGGAGGTAAGAATTGCTGAGTGGGAATGGTTCTCCAGGAAAGACAATGCACTTACCCAAACAAGATCCAAGGAGGGGATTCTGTTGTCAGAAACAAGTTTAAGCCTCGAAAGCCCCCCTGCAACCAGGCTGAAAATTAAAGATAGATTTATGTCTGAACAACGGAGGTGGAGTGGTATAGTAGTTGGATAGGGAGACAGTTTCAGGAACCAGGCTGATTAGATTCAGTGTTTGAGTCTGATTTAAAAAGTAGAGTCAAATTGTATTTTCTAGAGGGTCAGACCCCATACAGGCAAACAGATTATGTCAGATCTATATTTTATCCACATTAATCCTTCAGTATTTCACTGCTGTCCTGCTTCTTAGTGGAGGGGTGCTGGGTCTCTCCTGCCACCATCACACTAGAAGAGGTTTTCTTTGGCCCAGATTCACTACGGCCCATTGCCAGTGTCGAGCCAGCCATCAGAGGTGTCAGGTAGCTTCGGGAGACACTACCATTTTGCTAGAAAGCTCCCTTCACTCTGATAAAATTATAAAACACCTTTCAGCCAGTTTGTAAGCACAATGTTTAGTTTCATAGACTTGTCCCTGCTGTTAAAATACCTGTTACCTTTATGCACCTTGTTTGCCCCCATTGGCTGCCTCTCTACCTTTCCCCAACTACAAATGTATTTTGATGTCATGGAACCTTAAGGAAGAGGCTTAAACATGACTAAGAAGAAAATTGGTAGCTAAGTTAATTGTGAGTCAGTTTAGGATTTTTGGCATGATTCAAACAGGTAAAATTAAGGAGACAATCAGCCTTGGTGTGGTTGGATTCTCACAGCCGTGGTTCTCCTTTCCTAAAATACCTATTTTGTCTCATATCTTGTGATATGATGAAATTAGATCATTGGACTTAATTATGGGGCAGGAATGGTGGGTGAGAATTGAGTGGTAGATAATCTCACACTTCTGTACTTTGGAATTTCCTCAAGTGTTAGAAGTGCCCAATATACCTGGAAATTGTAAAATCTTGGTGTGCTGTTATAAAAATGAAATCTTGGTGTGCTTTTAAATTTGGGTGGAAAAACAGAGTAGAAATTACATAAACTTGCCAAAGATATTTTGTTTAAAGATAATTTAAAAATTGCAAATGTTTAGGATAATTTCAAAGCCTTCTTTAAACATATATTTAAAATTATGGAGTCACTTTCCGAATTCAGACAATAGGCAAGTGATCAGAATATTTTTCAATAGCTGTGTAATTTAGCTACTTCTGACATCATAATCACCAGCAAAGAAATAAGAACTTTAGAAAGTAAAAGCTAACCTTCATTATTTTATATGCCTTGGCTATCTCACATAGATTTTTCTGTACAATGGAAAGATGTTTAATTAGTAAAGGGAAATGTTCATATTAGAAGTTGGAAATGCAGATTTATTCAATTTGATTTTATTTTAGAGGCTAAGAAGCAAACAGCTACTTTGCTATTGTGAAGAGACTATTATGTTTGAATATTCCTCCTAGATTTTTACTATGCATAAGACTCAGTATATATATTACGGTGGGAGCTTTCTAGCTTACCAACAGCATCCTAATGGAGATATATGACTGTGCCATTACTATTGCTGATGTGAATATTTGCCTCAAAATTTAAGCCCGTGGCTCTGGAAATGGCTATAAATACTCTAAAATAATAATTGTGAGTATTTATATATCATTTTAAAGCATGTTTTTAGTTTTTATTCTATGTATATTAGAAAAATGACTTACAATTTGCGTAATTGTAGTCATTGGAAAAAGCTGTTGAGATGTGAGGGTTCTAAAATCATTAAGAAGAGCAAAAATGGATGTGATCATTTGTGAAATACTTGGTTTGAAATAGTTTTACTGTTATATTATCATTTCATATGTTTAAGTGGTTTTAATGTTGTCACTAAAATGGCACCTAATTAATACACTCACACAATACATAAAAATGCACTCAGTACCACAAATTCTCCTGCTGCTCCATTTATTTATGGCAATGTACACTGCTTAATGTGTGCTTTTATTTGAAAAGCATTTCTGTAAATGTTTGCTATTTGCACTTTCTCTTTGAGTATAGCTGCAATCTTGTGCCACCATTCAGTATGAGAGATCATCAAAGTAATTAGCTTAGAAGTACTTCTCCATTTACCAAAGGACTAAAACTATTTTTGAAAATTATGGGTAAGATTGCTTAGAGATTGTTGTAGGTCAGGTTCCATAGAAGCAAAGCTGAGACGGGAATTGTAAGAGCAAGTGATTTGTTGGACAATACTCTCAGGAGAAGGATGCTAAGGGAAGAAGGAAAGAGGAGGGAAAATATCTATGCCTAGAGGTGATCTTGGTAGAAATGGGCTGCAGTTTGCTCCCACAGTGAAACACTAGAGCATGAATGGTATCATGGAATTGGTTCCATCATGAAGCAAGTGGGCTGGACTTTTGTAGCCCCCTGTTAGCTGAATATTGGTTGCAACTGGCACTTGAGAACGGACAGGAGAGAAGCCTCCTGGGTGAGGAGCTTCCCATTTGGTCCAGGGCAATTCTCCAGAAAAGGGAAGTGCATCTGTGAATTATCAACATCTTGGTGACAGGAATTTTGATTAACAAGGGAGATCTGGCATGGCACCAACAGCATGTGCTATATAGATGAATGACAACTTAAAAAAAAAACAGAGAACTTACTGGACCTCAGTTTTATTACTTTCCCTTCCTCAGCACACACCCCGCCACACACACATATATTTTTAATCAGATAAAGGTGGGGAGTCAAACCATTCAAGTCCCTTTGATTAAAGAAACAGTTTAAAAGCATAAACAAAGACATGGACTTCAGGTTTATTCCTTTTTGTTGTTTGTGGTGTAGTAATAGAAAGTTTATGTGGATGGGGCGCCTGGGTGGCTCAGTTGGTTAAGCATCCGACTTCAACTCAGGTCATGATCCTGAGTTTGAGCCTCATGTCAGGCTCCGTGCTGACAGCTCACAGCTCAGATTCTATCTCTGACTCACTGCCCCTCCCCTGCTCATGTTTGCTCTCTCTCTCTCTTCCTCTCTCTCTCTTCTTTCTCTCCTCTCTCTCTCTCATAGAAAAAATAAACATTAAGAAATTTTATTAAAAAATAAAATTTATGTGGCTGACTCTGCTATTAAAATGCATTTTTGTTATCATGAATGAAAATCAGTTCCTGGAGAGAGGACCTGAGTTATTGTCCATGAAGACTTGAGGGTGTTTCATATATTTAAAATATTTTTTTAATGTTTTATTTATTTTTGAGAGACAGAGAGAGAGAGAGAGATAGACAATGTGAGCGGGGGAAGGTCAGAGAGAGAGGGAGACACAGAATCCGAAGACAGGCTGCAGGCTATGAGCTAGCTGTCAGCACAGAGCCCAACGCGGGGCTTGCCACGAGGCTTGAACCCACAAACCGTGAGATCATGACCTGAGCCTAAGTTGGACGCTTAACTGACTGAGCCACACAGGAGCCCCTGAGGGTGTTTTAAATGCCAAGTACACTGGGGCAGGCCTTTATGCAGTCTTAATACCCCTATTTGAAATGTTTTGTTTGCAGAAGGCTTCTACTGTCTATACATTCATAACTGATTCAGACAGAACCAATACATTCAGTGTGTTCGATGAATGAGTCCATCTTAGCTTCTTTCTCTGCAATAGATTATTATGTCACACAGAAGAACTGTAGAGTATGCTTCTTCCTGGTAGAACACCTCCAACCCTCTTTTTCTTCCCACTATAGAGCTTAGTGAAGATTATCTTCTTTGAAAAAGAATTTTTTCTTTCTTGAGACTTACCAAATTACTGAAATGATTTACAGAAACCAGGTAACCTTGTATGAGGACAGTGGAATTCCCATTTGTATCACTAATTTAGAGAGATTTTTATTCTATTTTAAATTGTCAAATATTTTTCAAGGGCATAGAAGACATGTTATGAAAAATTCTGTGAATTGCACAATCAACTTTAAGGCAGAAGATCATTGATATAGTAGAAATAAACAAAGCAAGTCTCCATCTTGGATCAAAGAAATACTTATTGCTAATAATATTCACTCTGATTGCATCTGTATTTAATTATTCCAATTTATTAAACAGGAATAATGATATGCAAATAAACCCAGAATAAGAAAGAGACATTAATTCAGATTAGAATTCAAGCTGATATTGCAACCTTTTCACTCTGCATAGGGCTTTGCTAATACTTTCTATAGAGCACAAACCAGGCCAATGCCTTTCTGAAATGAAAAAGGGAGCAGGGTAGATATGTTATTGGATAGGGCCTTGAAGAGCTCCTATTTACAAATTATTTCTTCCGTGATCTGAAATTTGATGCCATTGGTAATCTGCTAACTAACAATATCTAGTCTTAATCCCACAAAGTGAGAAGTTGAAAGAATAAATGATAATTTTAGATTTGTTTTAAAGTCAAACCCGAAATTAGTGCTTTCCTCAGGCCTTACTTTCCTTTGTACAGTTGTTCATTTAACCACCTGCATTTGTATTTTCCTCCAGGAATAAAAATTCCTTTTTAGTCTGTATGTCTTAATAATTTATTTTCCAGTATTTGTTTATTTCATTCATTGGTCATGATTTTTAAAATATTGTTTTGGCAAGATAGGATAAATACTTTTAAAATATTATGTCACTTGGCAACTTCTTGAAATTATGCCTGGAACTCATGGCAGGACCCATAAAGGATTGAAGAACTCACTGTAATATTAGAATTGAGAACATTTCCTATAGCAGATTTTTAATTTGGCTAATGTATTAAAAAACAACACCCCAGACTTTGTTTTCTACAATCAGTACCATTTGCTAAGCAGTGAATTCTCTCAAACTCCATGATTTCTTAACAATATGTTGTGACATTTTTATTGCTTCTAGAAATTTCCAATTAAGTGAAGAAGACCACTGGATTTACCAGGCTGTTTTGGATCAATATCCTGCAGATCTCTGTGGCAGAAGGACTCTGTATCTCAACATGTTACAAAGATATTTTCCTCACAAATCTAGGCATGATTTGGTGAGTGCAGGCCCCTAATAACAGCAAGTTAAATTGTTTCAGTGGTCTGTAATTACTAAGCAAAATTTGTATTTCTAGAATGATGGTGTAAAAATTATTTTTTCCTATACTCTAGAAAATAATAGGGTTATAGGTTGAAAATCTCTCACTTTTCTTTTTTTATGTTTATTTTTGAGAGAGAGAGAGAGAGAGAGAGAGAGAGAGAGAACACACATTCAAGTATGGGAAGGGGCAGAGAGAAAGCGAGACACAGAATTGAAAGCAGGCTCCAGCCTGGAGCCTGACATGGAGCTCAAACCCATGAACCATGAGATCATGCCCTTAGTTGAAGTTTAACCAACTGAGCCACCCAAGTGCCCTGGAAGTCCTTTAGTTTTCAAGTTATATGGTCCATAAAAGGTGGAGAGCCCCTCAGGCAATGTTTATTCTTCCATGCTTACTTGCTCCAGAGATGTTCGCTTTGGCCCCCTTGGTTGCTCTGCTAGTGTTTGACCTCTAGGTGTCTGTGCAGTCACCTGCCCGCCATGAGAGGTTCTGCAATCTCTGGGTCATACAAAAAGTGGGGTGCCTGCTCATCTATCTGCAGAGCCTGCCTCATCTCAGCCCTTCTGGTCATGGGCAAGCCAGCACTGGTCTTGGGGGCTGGTGCTCTCCTATATCATCCCCAGCTTGACAATTCCAGCTGATCTCCGTGGTCAGGTCTGAAACACATGCCCCACATGACTCAGAGTCATGACTGAAATTTCCCCCAGAGGGCCTGGGAGATTATTGTTTCATTCTCTAGTTAATAAGGCCACAAAGACAAGAAAACAGAAGTTACCATGTCACCAATTAACTTCACAATAACTCACCTTAAAACATAAATGTAAATACACATGTGTAAAGTCTTAACTTCTAAATGGCTATGCTATAAAATATTATCACATACTTTGCATTTTTGTAGTTGTTTAAATTAAGAAAGTAATAAGATCAACATGTGTATCAGATTTACCTTATATCAGTCCTTTCTAAACTCCTGTAAGACACATAATGGTAGATGAAAAAGTACTATTTGTATTCCCATTTTACAGATGAAGAAACTGGAGCAAAGACCACACAGCTAGTATGACTATACTTCCCAGTCCTTTCCTACCCCTCAGCCCCCACCCAACAATCATTTGTTTTAATTCTGATCTTTATTTTATAGCAGATACCTGTTTTGTAAAAAACATGTTATATAATAAATAATTCACTCTAGATTTTTTGTCTTAGTTTATTAAATTAGATCTTTCTTTTTATGCCCTGTTGATTCTATTTGTTTCTCTGACCAGCTGTCATTTTTAAGTTTGTAAATTTTTGCATTTATCTGCTATTAACCTGACAAAGTTTTTATACTCACTTCTTATATTGGGCTGATTAGTATGCATTTCTGCATGGTATATGTTTCCTTTCTTAGTGTTTGACAGATTTTAAGTATATTTTTGGCTTTTAGGAACAAAGCTTATACGTTTCCAGAAGAGATCTCTGTAGCTGATATTTGGTTTAAGTAAACTGTAGTTTGTTTTATCATGTCCCTAATTAACCATATCTAAATTATTATTTTAGGACAACCTTATCCTGCTTGCTAGATTCTTTTTTCATACTGCTTAGGGGCTACATACTGTACAAATTCAGAGATGTGGTCTATACTAGCAGGATAAAGTATATGTAGGTCAGTGTGGCTCTCAATTTCAGAAGACACAGCTTTATATAAGGAGCATTTCAGAATCACCTATGAAGATTTTTCATACTCCATTCCTGTTCTGCCCCTCAAAATTCTGAGATCTCTCATGGTGGGGATTCATTGCCAACAGATTCTACCAGTACCCATCAGGAGTGTAGGATGGGAAGAGCAAATACCTGAATATTTCAGTAATCAAGAGGAGACTGGATTTTTAGGGTTATTATAGCAGTTTATGTTTATTAGCATGTATCTAACTGATAAACTTGAAGTCATTGTTAAAATACCAAAACTGATTTAAAGATGGAGTATTTTGGGGAGACCTGGGTGGTTCAGTCTGTTCAGCATCCAACTTCCGCTTAGGTCATGGTCTCTTGGTTCAGGAGTTTGAGCCCCTCGGCAGGCTCTGTGTTGACAGCTCGGAGCCTGGAGACTGCTTCAGACTCTGTGTCTCCCCGTCTCTCTGCCCCTCCCCTACTCATGCTCTCTCTTTGTCTCTCAAAAATGAATAAATGTTAAAAAATTCTTTTTAAGATGCAGTATTTTTGAAATTATATGTAGGGGAAGTAATGCTCTCTGTTCATAGATTCATTGCCACATAGACGTGGAAGTTGCTTTAGGACTGCCTCATCAGACTTTATCCTATACGAGGAAACTAGGCTTATAAGCTAGTCCTTTGTCACCAGTCAGCTATAAACTCAGAACTATGGGACTGGCACCTGGTTTTCATTGCTCGATTTACTATTAAGATGTTTGTCCCCAATTTTTCAAAATCATTGGTTATAATTCATTTTTGTAACAATGACATAGAGCACAGGCTCAGTTTCATAATAAGTGTTTACTATCGCTTATCTTTTTAGGTGGAACATGAGAAATATTGTGATCAATATCGCTTTGCTGGGGAGCAGCGAAGGATCCTGATATCAAATTGGAATAAGAACAGGAGAGACTTTATACAGAAGGCCGTACTGACCCTCGCCGAGGCCTGTGCAGCACATGCAACGGAAGGCATGTTGGCCAAGGATAGGAGAAAGCAGCAGGAACTGTGTGCTCAACTGAAAGCCAAGGTGAGATGCTCCACTGAAGATGTTTCAGCATTTGCCATAGTATTCTTTAATAACTGACTTTCCCTTTTGTTCAAACCCAACCTAAAGTTTCTTTAAAAATTTAATTTAAAAAAATTATTAGTTTGAGGGGTGCCTGGGTGGTTCAGTTAGTTAAGTAACTGACTTTGGCTCAGGTCATGATCTCACCGTCTGTGGGTTCGAGTCCCATGTTGGTCTCTGTGCTGACAGCTCAGAGCCTAGAGCCTGTTTCAGATTCTGTGTCTCCCTCTCTCTGCCCCTCCCCTGCTCATGCTCTGTCTCTCTCTGTCTCTCAAATACTGGATAAATGTTTAAAAAAAAATCCTTAAAAATTATTAGTTTGAAGCATATGAAATTGCAATTCTTTTAGATCAACAGTTGTCAACAATCAATAATTTCATATGGTTCAAGTGGAGGTTACCAAGAACAAGAGGTTCATGTTTAAGTTTGGACTGAGAGACATCCATCATGAGTCACAAATGCCGCACACCAGAGACAGGTGCTGGATGAAAATGTAGAATGTAACCACAAAGTCAAGTCTTATTCCGGCTCAAACATTCTTGGACCTCTCATTCATACTAATGATGTACAAAAAGGTAAAAGTAGGAAGAGAGAGAGGATTTGTGAAGAGATATGTTGGGGGAGATCTCAGTGGGCTGTGTGAGAGCCCTCAACAAAGTGAAAGAGGGAGTAGAATTGTGTGTTCCTCTTCCTCAGACCCAGGGAGGGGCCTCCGGGACGGCTGGGAGAGTCTAGTGCGCAGCCCCTGAGGCTGGAGCTTGAAGATCAGTGTGTGATGCTCACAGGGTAATAGAGGAGCTGCCTCCCTGCAGAACTGAAAACAAGGATGGCTGCTGTGCTGGGAGCAGCTGCGTTCCCCCTGGCACACGAGCCCGGGAGGCCCCGTGTGGATGGGGCCTCCCTGGGAGTGTTGTTAGCAGGACCATTAAAACAAATTGTATTGAGGCGCAGCATACACACTGTCAAGTACGCACATCTTTATTTATTGGTAAATGATGTGGTAGGGAAATGGCGGAGCAGTAAGTTTGATTGTACTGGTAGAAAAATAATAACCTGGTAGATGTTACACTATAGCAATTAATAGCAGATAAAAACAAATGTCTTTTTAAAAACATTAGCGGAGGGGCACCCAGGTGGCTCAGTTGGTTGAGAGGCCAAATCTTGATTTTTGCTCAGGTCATGATCCCAGGGTTTTGGATCAAGCCTAGCATTGAGCTCCATACTGAGCGTGAAGCCTGCTTAAAATTCTCTCTCCCTCTCCTTTTGCCACTCCGCCACTCATGCTCTCTCTGTACACACACACACACACACACACACACACACACACACACACAAGTTAGAGGAAAAATGCCTGCTCTGCATTTTTTGTAAACAAAAAGATATTATATTGGGCATTGTATAAGCTTGGGACCTAGAAGGAGTAGAAGCTGCATCAAGCCTAATCTACCATGGGCTACAGAGCTAATGCAGGTTTCCTCTCCATCTGTGGCTGATAAAAAACACACAGGGGTCAGGGGCCAGGACAAGTCTTTATGTACTCATAGTCTTTTTGTATTAACTTTGCACACATTACCATTAGCCTTTCAGCTATGCTGTGGGGGATATTTTCTTTTTATTGTATTGTACTGATGTGAACATGCATGCAGTAAAGTGCAGAAACATAAGTGTGCAATTGAATAAAATTTTATAAATATGTATTACCCATGTAAAGCCACTGAGATCAAATTATATAACAGTTTCTGCTGCTCAGGTGCCCTCATGCCTCTTCTCAGTATATATTACCCACACCCATAACCACTATTCTGAATTCGTCACCATGAATTAGTTTTGCTTATTCATGAATTTCATATAACTTCAAAGCACACAGTATATACTCTTTTGTACTTCTTTCATTCATCATATCTGTTGAGTTTCATTCTTGTTGCATATTGCAATTATTTGTTTTTCTTTATAGCTGGGCAGTATTTCATTATAGACCTATACCACAATTTATTTATATGTTATTCTGTTAATGGAAATTTGTGTTATTTCCAGGTTTTTTTAAATAATGATAACAGTGCTGTGTGAACACCCTTGAGCATGTATTATGGGGGACAAATGCACTCACTTCTATTGGATAAATGCTTGGGAGTAGCCTTGCTGGATCAGGTGTGTTTAGCTTTGGTAAATACTGCCAAATAGTTTTCCAAAGTGGTTATACACATTTTGAACCAGTTTCAATTGCTCCACATCCTCACCAACATTGGTATTGCCAACTTTTACTTGTAGCTAATCTTATGTATGTGTAGGTTATGGTTTTCGTCTACATTCATACTAGATGATGAGCAACTTTCCATATGCATATTGACCTTTGATATCCACTCCTGTGAAGAGTCCATTCAAGACTTTTGCCCATTTTTCTATTGGGTTGTCTGTTATTTTCTTATTGACTTGTGTGTTGTTTATATATTCTATATGCAAACTCCTTTAATGTTGCCCTTTGATAAAGAAAAAGTTCTTAGTTTTAATGAAATTCTTTTTTAATTTAAATGGCTGAGATATGTTACATGCAGTAAAATCACCCTTTTTTAGGTAGTATACAGTTCCATACGTTTTCACAAATGCATGACATGTAATTACCATCGCAGGCAAGGTATAGACTGCTTTATCACCCTTCAGAAATCCTTCATGCCCCTTTGTACTCAACCCCACACCCACTTTCAGCCTTTGGCAACTACTGATTTCTGTCCCTAGACTTTCGGCTGTTCTAGAAAGTCACATGACTGTAATAACCATATGGTATGTGGACTTTTGGGTCTGGCTTTTTTCACTTAGCATAATACATTTATGGTCTAGCCATATTGCTATGTGTATCAATAATTCCTGTTTATTGCTGAGTAGTATTCCATGACTGGGTTTAATTACAGTTTATCCATTTATGAGCTATTTTTAGTTTTGGCAATTAGTGTTATTTGCTCATGGTGGGCATAAGCTTTAGGCGTTCCCTGTGAGCCTGTGCCTAGGAGAGACTTGTCACTCTTGCTCCTTCCCCTGCAGTAGATTCTTACTGGATACTTGCTAGCCTGGTAGGGAAGAGGCATTCTGCTTTTTCAGTTCACTTCAGTCTCAGGCAGGATTTTTGTCTCTTGGTCTTGGGGCTAAGACCTGCTTGGTGATCCTGCTCTCCTCCCCATGGCAGACAAACTCTGCTTGGGTTGTGGTAGTTCTTGGGTGAGAGAGATCTTCCTACCCCTCCCCCAGGGAGTGCTGGGTTTCTTTGTTTTGTTTTTGTTTTTGTTTTTATTTTTTCCCCACTGTAATGGATCTACATCCCTCTCCACCCCCAGTGGCTTTTTTTTAAGGTTTCTTTTTATGTTTGTGAGAGAGAGACTTGTGTGTGTGTGTGAGAGAGAGAGAGAGAGAGAGAGAGAGAGAGAGCAAGCACGCATGAGCACAAGCAGGGGAGGGGCAGAGAAAGAGGAGGACAGAGGATCCAAAGTGGGCTCCGTGCTGACAGCAGAGAGCCGGATGCAGGGCTTGAACTCGCAAAACTGTGAGACCATGACCTGAGCATCAGCCAACTAAGCCACTCAGGGGCCCCAGTGGTTTTTGTTCTGTAGGGGTTTTGTTCTTATCTCTTAGACCTGTGCTAATATAAGAGGCTTTCTCTGCACATGTCTTCTGACCCTGATCTTTCTTAGGAGCTTTCTGTGAGGTTTGTGGAGAAAAGCCTGTGAGGTGGTGTCAATTCCCCGTATGTATGTAACTTCCATGGTTCTATATTCTCACGGTCTGTAACAGCAGTAAATTGTAAAAATTTTACTGTTGACTCATTACAGAGGATTAGCTGCAATCTTCTTACTCACTTCTGTGGTGGCCGTGTGTTCCCAGGTGCTCTGTCTCAAGTAAGCCAGTTCCCATATTGCTTCTTGCCTTGGAGACATCTGCCTTTCTTTAAATCTCAGGTTTATTTGCCCTGTGACCTCAGGGCAAGGGAGGTTCTGATGTAGGCTATTCAGGTTTTTCTTCTGCTTAGAGTGGGAGGCAACATTCTTTCCAGCTTCTTACATTCTCCCTGGAAGCTGGAAGGTCCTCATGAAATCCTATGTATCAATTTTTCATGTGGTCTATTTAAGAAATCATTGGCTAATGGCACAATGTCATTTTCAAAGGCATTCTGCCTGAGATTTTTCTACCCAACAAGGGATCCTGCCAAAGGAGAGGGGATCCCCCCCAAAATGGGGTGGAATAGCAATAAAAGGAGACCTGATAGGGGAAAGAAAAGTAGCTAGATAATGTACATAACCCACATTAGGGAAATTTTCCCAGGAGCAACCCAGCTAGCAACCAAGAGAACAAAACTGGTAGGAGAGCAAAAGTCCGCATTAACCACCTGCCAGGTTTACTGAGATGGCATCGGTCACCAATCTCATGAGAACTCTGCTGTCATCTTCTGTACATCTTGTCCCCTTTTCCCTCCTGCCTATGGACTCTTATGGTCTAAGCATCTAGCGGATGAAAGGAGATGTCATCATCTGAATAAAGAGGGAAGAGTTGATGAATCTTTTGGAACTGGACGATTTAATTTTGAATCAAGACTGTATTTTGTGATTTAAAGTGACTGTGTAACACAGCGGTGAGTTATGGGTTCTCCTTAGTTTTTATCTAGTGGCAGGAGAAATCTCTAAGTGGGGGACAAAAATAATGCTGTGTTTTGATTATTTCCTGCATGTAAGGCTGTTCAGTGTACTGTTATACACTGTGGAGAGTTCCCTACATCTCAGGCATTCTAATAGATCCTTTATACTCAATTTGTCATGTTATTTCCAGTGACAAACCCGAGATATGCAGGGATTGCTACAGAGTACCCACCCCCTGCAATCAGGGGCTTGGTTTCTGGAAGTGATATAATATGCCACCTCCTCAGAGACCCACGGTCACAAGATGGTGAACAAATATCTCTGAACCTTTGGAAATGAAGTTTTCAAAGAGTAAATGTGAGCAGAGAACGGTGGAACGTAATGTAAACGGATATAAAATGGATTCTATTTCCCATAGAGATGGTGTTATCATTTGAGTTTATGTTCCTGATCGTGGTCTGAGGGTCAATAAATTATAGCTAGGACATAGCAGAAAAGGAGTAATCCTATCAATTCTATAGTAATTTAAAATATTAAATTATATTCATTTTTTTCTTACCTGGAAGGAAACTTGGAGATTTACCCCCATCCTTCATTTTACAGTCTAAAACCTGAAGTCTTGAAAGATAAAGTGACTTGCCTAAGGTTCATGCCAGCTCATTTGACTTGAAATTCAATATTATCGTCCCCTACACAGCTTTGCATATAAGAATCTTACAAAATAATAGAAGATATTTATTATACTGTGAGCCCCAATGCACTATAAAATAGACCTACAGAATCTGAAAAATATTACTTCATTGTATCATAAATTTGACCTTTCTAAAACTAGCATGCTAGCTATAATAAACATTAATTAAATGTTTAACCATAATTTTGTTCTTAGTCTTGGAATTTTAAAAGGCTTTTTTCGGATGATGCAGATGATTCATGCTTTTTAAGAAAAGCATTAAAGGAATTTTGAAATAATGAGTTTTCTTTCTCTTTTTCTCTCCTTCTCTGTTTTATTTTGGCTTTCCATTAGTAATGGATGCTGTCATGAATATAAGCCTCTCACCAGAGCAGTGAGATGAAAACAGGAAAGAAGAAGTCTCATTCTTCTGCTGCCACAAAACCTACTCTTTAATCCCCTAAATTCTCTCAGACCACCAGCCTCTCCCCACTATCCAGTCTAGACCACTCTGTTATCTGTGCACTTGATTTTTGGCATACTTGTCTACACCATGACTGGGGAACTCCATTCCCAGCTCTGCCTTACAGTTGACTTTTTCTGTATCCATGCTGGTGGTCAAGTGCTACTAAGGAAAAGTCATCTTCATCTGGTCTCTGAATACCACATGAGAGACTTTCGTCCTGTCCTTAGTTTGCCAATTCTCCTCATTTCTCCTATGACTATTTCAAGAGGTCACCAGTCCTTTCAGTAGCCTTACCTAGTACCATACACCCACACACTCATGCCTCCAGGAGACAACTTAATTCCTACTTTATCCAAAAAATGAAGTCATGGAGTTGTGAGATAGATCCCTAATCCCTGCCCCCCACCCTATGTCTTTATGTCTTCTGCTAATACTCCACTTGATGCAGGATGTAATACTTTCTACATGTTCATATCCAGTCCTTCTGCCAGTGTTTGGGGCTCTGACCCATCTAACCACTTTAGAAACTTGATTCTACTGATTATCTCCTTTTATTATTAATTTTCTTTCTTATCCTGTGGGTATTTCTCCCAGTCTATAAATATGGCTAAATCTTTCTTATTCAAATCAAACCTTCTCATGACTCCAAGTCATCCTCCAGCTCCTGGGCAATTCCTAATTTCTAACCTTTTCTTTGACATCAAGCACTTGAAAGAATAATCTATTTTTTCTCAGACCTTCTGACTGCTCTTCTCTGTCAAGATCCTCTCCTCTGCCCAAGGTCATCAGTGACCTCCCAATTACCTAATCCTGTCAGTACTCTTCCATCCTTATCTTAGTAGACCTCTCTGCTTCACTTCTCACTCTTGACCACATAGTCTTTGTTCTAAAATATTATTTCAGTTTCTAAAATATGATTCTGTTTTCCATATCTTAGAGAAATACTTAGTCTGCGTGTATATTTGTCATTGTCTGCACAACCCTAAAACCCCGGTATCCTGGGGTTTCTATCCGTACCCTTTGTGCTTCTCTCACTACTTTCCTGGCTTCTAACCCCTCTTATGTTTTTACCTACCTTTACATGCTATACATGCTAATTATTCTTAAATCTCCTCCCCCCCCAACCGTCTCTGAGCAGCTCCCTCTTGAATCTCATTTACCCACCACCTACTGATTATAACAACTTCAAAGTCTACAGATGCATCAGTCAGTGTCCAAAATAGGAATTTTTGTTTCCCTCCAAGAAATTTGCACTCATTTTCTTGAAACTTAGTTTCTTCTTCTCCCTCACTCACCCCTATAGCCATTTACCAACTTTGGAAATTTTATCTCTTAACTTTCCACATCTTTCTATCACTAGAAAGGCCAGTTCTTGAACTTTTGCAGTAGTGTTCTAATGGCTATGCTTCACATCCTGCCCTTCTGAAATTTTCCCCCTAAGCTGCATGCAGAATGCTCTATCTAAAATGCAATTTGAGCTACTTTCCCTTGAGGACAACTCTTTGGTGGCACCTTTCGCTTATAATAATGGCCACACATCCTGGCATGGCTTACCAGGTCCTCAGTAACATGGACCCCAGCTCCCTTTCCAGCCTCCTTTCTTGACAAACTCCACCTCACACTTTAGAATTTAGAAATACCAAACTCCTTGTGATCCACTCCCCTTCAACCTCTGCCACTGTACTGTACATCATTTTTTTTCCTGACTCTGTGCCTTTGCTCCTGCAATTATTGATTTTGTCTGGAATGCCTCTCTTACCTTTCTTTGGTTGGCTAACCCTCACTCTTCTTCAAGATTCAGCTTAAATGTCTACTATAGGAAGACTTTCTTTTTTTTTTT
>NC_043702.1:70544489-70546079 GCF_006229205.1 Suricata suricatta
AAAAAAAACTTTTAAAAAATTACTATAATTTTATGCTTGGGTTATACTTCCCTTCACCTTACATTGGAAAATAAACTGTTATGAAGAAATCTAGAGTGAATATAGGAGTCACCTTCAAAGCTTTTCTTATTTCAAGAATTTTATTTATGCACTTTTTGTCCAATACCTGTAAATATGTTTTAAAAAGTTATTTTGCTCAGTTTTTATAGTTGTTTACCATATTAACTATTTATTATCATCAAAAATGGTACTCAAAAAAACCCTCTACTTTACATTAAGTATCATTCATCATATTATTTGTGAAAACCAAGTCTAAGTCTATTCTCTATCAGCAAAGAAGCCTGAAATCTGTGGAGAAGGAAGGTTATAGAAGGAGCCGATGCTATGGGAAACTATCAAAATGTGAAAAGGGTGTCCAAATGATATTTATTTTAAAATTTTTTTAATGTTTTATTTATTCTTGATACAGAGAGAGACAGAGCATGAGAGGGGGAGGGGCAGAGAGAGAGGAAGACACAGAATCTGAAGCAGGCTCCAGGCTCTGAGCTAGCTGTCAGCACAGAGCTTGATGCGGGGCTCAAACCCACGAATGTGAGATCTGACCTGAGCCGAAGTCGGAGGCTTAACCTACTGAGCCACCCAGGCGCCCCGATATTTATTTTTTAAAAAAGTATTTTCTATCCCATTACTATCTAATTTTCTAATTATTGTGTCTTCTTGATCAGGTCAGACAATCAGCTAGAGATGTGGCAAAGAGCACAAAAGTAAGATGAATTAGAGAAGAGTGGAGAAGTGCCTGGTAACTTTGTTCATGCCTAAAATGTACCTTTTATAGGTTACCAGGTTTTATTTTTAAAACCGCATTTATATTTCAGCATATTCAATATTGACAATTAAGATTTATACTTCACTTTTTAATGACTTTGCACATCCACATACTTGTTTCTACAGCTAGCTTTCTCAGAAATAAGGTAGAAAGATGGTTGTGAAAATAGTACTATATCAGGAGGTATTGAGAAGAAGGGGGGGGGGATTCCTAAGGCTTATTATATACTTTACTTCAGCAGCAGTTACTAAATACCATGTCCCAAGCACTAAAAAATCTGTGACAGCTACAGGGCATGGTGGATTGGGATGGGAGGTAAAGGAATAGGGGAGTTGGAGTGGGTATATGTTAAACCAAGACGAACAAGATGGGGTTGCAGTTGTGTAGTGGACAGAGATTTTCCAATGTGCCATAATCACTGTTAAGTCAGGGTTATATATAAGGGTTAAGGAGAACCAAGAGTGGATTGAATCTGGCCAAGGACTCAAGAAAGTCTTCCTCAAGCATATTGTAGTATAGAGGTGGAATTTAAGGAAGGGTATTAAGCAGGCTGTGTTGTAGCCTCTGAACAAGTAATATATTGTATCATTTATCTTGAATGTATCATAGATAAGCTGCTATATAACGATTGCCACTTCAGATAGCTGTGAAATTAGGTGATTAACTAGTTGTTACTTAACCTTCTAATTTCTGTATAAGTCTAATTACATGAAACAGAAGTTGGTGTTTTGATTTTTTACTTTGCTTTTCTGTTTGGAGTGTCA
>NC_043702.1:70546179-70548508 GCF_006229205.1 Suricata suricatta
AAAGAATGAAATCTGGACATTTGTAGCGAAGTGGATGGACCTTGAGGGTGTCATGCTAAGTGAAATAAGTCAGGCAGAGAAGGACAGATACCATATGTTTGCACTCATAGGTCTAACAGGAGAACAGGAGAAACGTAATGGAGGACCAGAGGGAGGGGGCGAGGGAAAAAGAGTTGGGGACAGAGAGGGACACAAAACCTGAGGGACTATTGAATACTGAAAACAAACCAAAGGTTGAAGGGGGAGCGGGGGGGGGGAGGAAGTGGTGGTAATGGAGAGGGGCACTTGTGGGGAAGAGTACTGGGTGTTGTATGGAAACCAATATGACAATAAACTATTAAAAAAAAGAAAATCATATTCTTGATAAGTGAAAGAAGCAGAGATTGGAGTTTAGGCTGCAAAGCAATATCTTGAGGGATAAGGTACTAGAGATAAAGGAATGAAAGATAAAGAGCCCCAAAATGCATATAAAAATACCTCATGGGGCCTTTGCCAACCTGTAAGCTCTGAATGCACAGAGTAAGACTCCAAAAGGCCAAGAGAACAACTACTCAAGGCTGAGAACCAAATAGAGATTTCAAAGGTCATACAGTTTTGGGGAGGGGGAGGTATATGAATTCTACCCCAGTCAAAGTAGAAATTTCTTGGTGAACACTCTAGACATTCAGTTGTAACTCTAGAAAGACAATGTTTTAGGAGTATGGACTATACTCTAAGATTATAGATAAAACTGAAACATATCTGGCCTAAGAAAAGTAAAAATAAATCAGCAACAAGATCCAGGAGGATTCCTGGGAATTTAACTACCTTCTAGACTAAAAACAAAGCACTATTTAGAGAAAATTAATATGACCTAGAGACAGTATGATAGATCTATTACAATGTCCAGCACACAATAAAAATGAACAAACATTCAAAGACATAGGAAAAGTAACTGATAGATAATCAAGGAATAAAACAGACTCAGAAATGATATAGATATTGTAGTTAAAAGGTAAAAATACATTCTAGAAATATAAAATATAGTACCTAAAATTAAGAACTCACTGGATGAGCTTTAAGATCAGATTAGACAAAGCAGAAGAATTAATGAACTTAAAGACAGGTCAGTAGAAAATATTCAAACTGAAGCATATAAAGGGAAAATAATGAAAGGAAAAGCAGAAAAGAGAGCATAAGGGAGATATGGACCATAGCAAAAGTTTTCATATCCATGTAATAAAAGCCCCAGAAAGAGGAGAGAGAAAATGAAACAGAGGTGGTATTCAAGAAATAACATCCAGGAACTTACCAAATTTGATGAACAGCATCAATGTATTTTTTCAAGAAGCTTAGCAAGCCCCAAGATGGATAAATACAAAGAAAATAATATTGAGGCACATGATAATCAAACTACTGAAACAAAGGGTAAAAGAAACATTTATGTGAAGAAAAAGATACGGCCTGGAAATCCATTTTCTTGGTGTGATCAAGAGAGCAAAAGTAGCATGTCCTGAAACTTCCCAATTGTGTCAGAATCAGTGTGACCTGACCAAGTCTGTGATAATGGTTCTGCATGTTATTCCTAGAAGCTTAGTCTAGAGCTTGCTTCCCTGTCCCTTCCAAAGACTTGATGAACTTCCCAAAATTCTGCCATTAATACTTTTCTTCTTAAACTAACTAGGGTGTATTCTCATGTGTACAACTAATAACTCTGACCCGGATGATGTCTGGGTTTTGCTATGCTATTCTAACTTGCCTCCTTGCTGACTGCAGGTTAAGATGAACAGGAGTCAGAATCAATAAGGACCCATCGCTTACCTGGTTCAAGCTGGAATTGATCCTACAGGCACACAGTACCTTGTATAGGACCATTTTATTTTTTTTATTTTTTAATGTTTTATTTATTTATTTATTTATTTACTTATTTATTTTTTTGTTGGTTGATGATCGTTTTTATTTTTTCAAAAATTTTAAAATAGTTTATTGTCAAATTGGTTTCCATATAACACCCACTGCTCTTCCCCACAAGTGCCCTCCTCCATCACCACCATCTCTTTTCCCCCCTTCCCCTTCAACTCTCAGTTCATTTTCAGTATTCAATAGTCTCAAGTTTTGTGTCCCTCTCTCTCCCCAACTCTCTTTTCCTCTTCCCCTCCCCATGGTCCTCCATTAGGTTTCTCCTGTTCTCCTGTTAGATCTATGAGTGCAAACATATGGTATCTGTCCTTCTCTGCCTGACTTATTACACTTAGCATGACACCCTCGAGGTCCATCCACCTTGCTACAAATGGCCATATTTCATTCTTTCTTATTGCCATGTCATACTCCATTGTGTATATATATACCA
>NC_043702.1:70548608-70688080 GCF_006229205.1 Suricata suricatta
ATACCACATCTTCTTGATCCACTCATCAGGTGATGGACATTTAGGCTCTTTCCATGTTTTGGCTATTGTTGACAGTGTTGCTATGAACATTGGGGTACATGTGCTCATATAGGACCATTTTAAATGGAAGGTGAGGGGTGCCTGGGTGGCTCAGCTGGTTAAGGGTCCGGCTTCGGCTGAGGTCATGATCTCACAGTTTGTGGGTTTAAGCCCCGCCTCGGGCTCTGTGCTAACAGCTAGCTCAGAGCCTGGAGCCTGCTTCAGATTCTGTGTCTCCGTCTCTCTCTGGCCCTCTCCTGCTAGCACTGTCTCTGTTGCTCTCAAAAATAAATTAAAAAAAAAAAAAAGGGAAGGTGATCACAAAAGGTTTACCCATAAGTCACACGGGCTGAGTGACTACATGCCAAAGGGAAAGGATGCTTTCACCACATGATAGCAATCTATCAATGTTTATTTATTTATTTATTTTATTTTTTAATTTACATTGAAGTTGGCATATAGTGCAACAATGATTTCAGGAGTAGATTCCTTAATGTCTCTTACCCATTTAGCCCAACCTCCCTCCCACAGCCCCTCTAGTAAACCTCTGTTTGTTCTCCATATTTAATAGTTTCTTATGTTTTTGTCTCCCTCCCTGTTTTTATATTATTTTTGACAATCTATCAATGTTTATAGTTGTAATTCATTTCCACTTATAAATATGATATCATCTCAGGGTTTTTTTTTCCTTGGTAATGAAAGATACAGGAAATTTCTTCTTGGGCATTAATGAAGCTCACATTACATGCTTCATTAATCAGAAAAGGAAAAAAACCAAATAAATTGGAATAACTTAGATGTCTAATTTATCACAGGATCTGGCAAGGAATCAGTAGTTTCTGCCCATTTAGGGCATTTGTTTATGAATGTCTTGGTGTGGTCAACTGTGCCATGCACCATCAGCATAATCAGTGTTATCGATGAATCCCTTGCATTACTGGCTTCCATATAGCCTGTGCAACTGGGGACATTTCACAGAGCAGTTCTCTTGGTTAACCATGGGTATAATATTGGCATAATCAAGAGAGCTCTGAGGAACCATAAGCATCAATACTAGAGTGATTTTTGTTCACAGAGGCAGATGGTATTTCCTCTATACAGCTATATTATGCTATCTGTAGCTCTTGGCAGGTAGCTAATTGAAATTCCACAAGGCTTGGGGACTTGATGAATCTATGTATTAGTTCCAAGTAAAATAGTCAAACTAGCCCTGTTCTTAGAATGTCTTAGTTTTAAAAAGCGTACTTATCTGCCTTGGGGTCTATTTTATAAAGTCTAAAAGTGGCTGTACTTTTTATTGTTCTTCATGATGAATGCATTTTTTTCAGTGGCAAATAAGAAAACATCTTGTAAGATGTTTTACAAATGAGGATATTGAATATGACATATATTGTATGTTTGCATTTTAGAGTGAGTTTATACAATATAACTTCAGACAATGATAACCACAAGGACTGGGTAATTTAAGAGAAGAAACACAACTTGGGGTTAGAAAGCCAGTATTTTTTAAATTCCAGTTAAAAATAAAGATATATTTACTAAAAAGAAATGTAAGTGTGTCTCACTTAACAGAATAGAGAATCCAGAAATAGACCCACACATTTATGTTCAGGTGATTTTCAACAAAGACACAAAGTCAATTCAATGGCAAAAGAGTAGTCTTATAAACAAATGATGTGGGAACCATTGAATAGCCAGATGCAAAAAGAAATGAACCTTGATACATACTTTGTGCTCAATATAAAAATTAACTCAAAATGGACCTAAATGTAAAACAGCAAACTATAAAACACAGGAAAAGACAATAAAGGAGAAAATCTTTATGACCTTGGATTGGAAAAAGATTTCTTAAACACAGCACTATCCCTAGAAGAAAAAGTTGATAAATTGGACTTTCTCAAAATTAAGACTTCTGCTTATTAAAAGACACCATGAAGACAATAAAGACAGGCCTCCCACTAGGAAAAAAATTTTTCAAATCACATATCTAATGAAGGGCTTGTATCAGAGTGAAGAATTTTCAAAACTTAATAATAAGTAAACAACTCAATAAAAAAGTCACTTCACACACAAAAAAATTTTGGCAAATAGGGCATGAAAAGTTGCTCAATATTAGTAACTATACAACCTATTAAAAAGTCTAAAATAAAAATCTGACTGTACCAAATATTGACAAAGATGTGGAACAACTTGAATTCGCTTACATTGCTGGTGGGGATGCAAAATGATACAGTCACTTTGTAAAACATTTCTGTAGTTACTTATGCTGTTAAACATACACTTACTGCAATTCCCCAGCAATCTTACTCCGAGATGTTTTTCTATGTAAAGTGAAAACCTATGCTCATACAAAAATCTGTAAATGAACACATGCAACAGCTCTGTTTGTCATTGGTAAAGCTGGAAGCAACCCCAAGACCCCAGTGCCCTCAACTGGGAAGGGATAAACAAACTATGGTACTTCCATACGATGGGCTATTACTTAGCAGTAAAAGTAATGAACTATTGATACAACAAATGGACAAATCTCAAAGGCCAGACACAAAAGGCTCCATACTATGTGATTTCATTTATATGATATTCTTGCAAAGAGGAGACTATAGGAACTGGGGAAGGAGAGACTTCCCTAATCAGCAGGAAGAGGAGAAGGAGAAGGCCACAGCACTTTTCTTCAAATATAATTTCCAGAAATTGCACACTCTGATTCCACTCAGCTTCTCATAAACCAGCACTTTCTCACACCTGCCAGACATGACTGCCAGGTGAACAATATGGTCTGTTTGAGGTGGTTGATGTCCAGCCCAAGTTAAGAGGTCATTACTATGAAAGAAGGGGAGAATGAATAAGAGGGATAAATAGCAGACTATGACTGAGGGTTACCAGCAAGCACAACGGGTACCTGGCTCTCTAAGTCTCTACTTCTGCTTCTGATTCTCACAAAAGCTTACTATCTGTAAGGGCAGACACAGGGCCCTTAGAACTGCATCATTCTCTGGTATATTTTAGGGAAGACCTCAAGAAAAAAAAAGGTTTGGTTGAATGGTAACTATGGTTTTTAGCTTCTCTCAGCCCCCATTGGTGCTATCTGCTCTTCTCTCCATGCCTTTTCCACCTGTGCTTGCTAAGTGATAACCAAGTATTTATGGAATAAATAAATGAAAATGCGTTTTAAAAAAACTCATAGGTTAAATCATGTCAAATTGCTGTTTTTTGTAGGTCAGAAATAGCGGAATATTAGCACTTTCATATGGCACATTTTAATATGTAGATAATAATAAGGTATGCTGGTTCCTTTTACAACATAAATAATGGTAATATTAACAGTGCAACTTTCTCTAGAGATCTGATTTTTATATGTAATACAATAGATAACTGTCCTCTTCCTCCCCCATTCCACACTGTTTTCCCTGTGTTCATCTCACATATTGCATTTATTGCATCTGATGTATTGTTTGTTATGTCTATTGTTGGACTCAAAGCATATGAAAAGAAGGATACATTTTTTATTTATTTTTGTGTCACTAATGTCCAACACCAATTATAATCCATCATAAGTACTCAAAAAGCCCAGTATTGATTTCATATGCCCTTGAATAAGTTATATTTGTATAAAATTGACTTTAATTTTTAGAAAAGGCTATGGGAAGAACTTGTATATCCATTTATGGTCTCTGATAATATACTTGTGTTTCATGTTGTTCACACCTGGCTTTTATGGTTTTTCAATGTTAAAAATTTTGCATTTTTAAATCAGTTTATGGTATTCACTCATCCAAGTCTTTCTGAGACAATCCTCATGGTTTCTGTAATACCAGAGCTCATTCTGGTTTCTATATATACTTTTCTCCAACTAGAAACTCAGAGGGCAGATCTATCTGCTTTTTATAGTTTGCCCTTTTACCCTGGCATTGTTTGATTAGGGAAACTTTAGGCAGTGAACAAGAAGATAATTGGGAAGAAAAACACAGTCCTGATTCCTTGCTCTTAGCTCCAGATGGAACAGGAAATCTTTTATCCAAAGAATTTCAAGTTTAGGATTAACAGGTTATAAATGGACAGATGAGGTCATCTTTTTAATGCCTCACATATTTTCATAGATCTCTCTGGGTGATAATGGAGAAATTAAGTACATTAGTCATTGAAGGACTTATCTGCTGTGATATCTATGCCATAGAAGTACATTTCTACCTCGTGGAGCATTTAGTTTTCTGAACACAGTGACTGCTTGTCTCTTGTTACCAGGCAGATTCTTACCCAGTGAATTCCCATTAGCCTATTTTCACTGCAGACTGCTTGAGAAAATTTCCATTTGGTAAATGTCTAAAATGATGTATACTGAGTTTCTCCTATATTGTCTCACTATAACAAATATTACATTTGGTTATGGTGGCCTGCTGGAAGTTCTTTTTTGTGAGTGAGAGAGGCAGAGTAGTGAAGGGATAAAGTTGAACTAAAAATGAGAAAAATGATCTGTTAGTGCCTGAGGCATTTATAATAAAGAGAATCAAATTTCTGGGCATGAAAGAACCATAAGAGACATGTTAAAAGTGATTCTTCTGGGCTCTGTGCCTATTTCTTTACTTTCACAAACAATGGAATTTGTAAAAGACATATGTTGAATGTCTGAGTATCTGAAAGTGACACAAGTTCATTGTTTCTAATTTCTTTAGTGATTATTAGAAAAATTGTTGTTTTGTGTGTATAGCATAGCTCACTCATTTACTCAGTCACCAAATATTTTTGAGCATCTGCCTATGCCAGGCACTATGACAGGCACTAGGCATATTGCGATGACTAAGGTGCATACAAAGATCTTAGATTCCAGTAGAAAAGAATGGTGTATAAACATAAAGTTATTATGGAGTATGGTAAGTGCCACAGGAGAGTAAGTATAAAAATTATGGGAGCATGGAGAAGGGTATGCAGGATGCAGGGAGAGACAGCAATAGTAAACCCTGGGAGAGGCAAGCATTTGAACTCAATCCTAAAGGATGATATTTATTAGTGGTAAAATGAGAAGTGAGAGAACATTCTAAACATGGGACAGATGAGCCAGTCTCCCACAGACCAGAAACATGTTAGCATACAAAAGCATTTTGGTGTTCCCTGATCATAAGTTGTGGTCCAGAGAGTGATGAGAGGAAGGCGAAAGAGGTAAGTGTGTGCTAGATTGCAGGGATGCTCAATGTCAAGGAGATGGAGTTATAGTTACTGGTCATGATAAGGAGCCATCAAAGTGTTTTAGTAGGAGATCGACATGTTTTAAGATCAATCTGATAGTTTTGGGGAGGATGGATTTTACTGGGACTGCTACTAGAGGAGGGGAGGGAAGTCAGGCATCTATTGCCATAGTCTGGGTGGAAGACGACAGTGGTCTGAACTAGAGTGATGGACATAGAGATGGAGAGGGAGAGGTAGAGGGATATTAGAAAGTGTACAGAACTGGATGATGGAGAACAAAGAGCAAAAGGTACCCTGGTTTCTAGATTTCATTACTGGATGAATGGGTTTATTCATTCCTTCTTTTGTTCATTCATTTAGCAAATATTGAGTGCTGAGCATATGCTGGCATTCTTTAAGTACTAGGGGAGTCAAACATGAAAAAGATGCCTAAGTCCCAACCCTTATGATACTTATATTCTAATAGAAGTTAGTATGCCTAACAAGATATATAAGTAAAATATATAGTGCAAGAGAGTAGTATTAGTGAGAAAAATACTAAGCAAAGAAAGGGATCCAAACTAGGGGGAGTGCTGTTGAATATTTAGATGCTCAATGGAAGGACTTAGAGAAAAACAACTGAGTAAAAGCCTGAGAGAGAGGAGAGAGCAAGCTATGTATCTAGGGACAATGTAACAGGAAAATCTAAGCAAAGGGAACAGCATGTACAAAGGCCCTGCCTCTTGTAATTGAGAAACAGAAATGATAATAGTGTGGCTGGAGTGAGCAAGGAATGATGTGATTTGACATAAACAGTTTAACAGGGTCCCTCTGACTGTGGGTTTTTAGAATAGGCTAGAGGGGCAAGGGAAGAAGCTGGCTAACCCATTTGGAGGATTTTCCAGTTAGCCAGGCTAGAGAGGATAGTTTGAAATGTTAATATATAATGACAACCTGTACTGCCTGGCAGAGAGGGCCCTGTGCCCAGTTCTTGCCAGCTGGCAGCCTCCTTCTTCCCTAGCTTGTTTTGGTCACCCCAGCTTATCCCGTCCTCAGCCTGCTGCTCTGCCTCAGCCCCCTTTCCTCTTGTGACTCACTTCAGCTTCCATATCTTTATCTTATTTTATTTTTTTAATGTTTATTTATTTTAGAGAAAGAGACAGAACAAAAGTGGGGGAAGGGCAGGGAGGAGGGAGACACAGAATCTGAAACAGGATCCAGGCTCCGAAATGCAGGCTCACACCCATGAATTTGAGATCATGACCTGAGGGGAAGTTGGACACTCAACTGACTGAGCCACCCAGGTGTCCCTGCATCTTATTTGTTACTCCAGGTCTACCGTACGTAGACCATGTCATCCTTCAGGCCCCCACCTCTTCAAGACTTCTTCCTCACCCCAGTCCCTGGCCATGTGCTTCTCTTAGTCCTTTTCTTTCAGCCTCTTACCCACATTTTCTCTCTTGGACTCCATCCTAACACCAACCCTCAGCCTCTAAACAGTATAAGCAAATTTTTGTGATAATCATTTCTCTGCTTTTACCACTGGATATACATCCCTGTGCTTTGCCCGTGTTTGAACTTTTGTGAATAGAAACAAATAGTATTGTGCATGGCATCTTTCCCCCTATACTTTGTTGTTGCATGTGACTGTAGTATACCACAATTTATTAATCTATTTTGCTATTGATGACATTTGGGTCATTTGCATGTTTAGAGTTCCTAGGAACTATATTGCTATGAACATTTTTACACATGTTCCCTTAAACCACATTTCTATGGAGAATACCTAAAAGTGAATTGCTGGGTCCGGGCAACTTTGCAAGGTACTCCCACGCTTTTTCTTAAAGGGGTTGTACCAATTTACTGTTACAGCAGCTACAGATACAAGTTCCCATTGTTCTAAATTCTTGCTAATGCTTGTATTCTTAAATGTTTTCATTTTAACCAATTTGGTGGATGTGAGCCTGTATTTTGCTATGATTTTCACTTGCAGTTCCCTAATTTTTAATGATGTTGAAGGTCTTTTAGTATGCTTAATGGCGATTTGGATTTCTTCTTTGTAAAATTGCCTGTTCAAATCTTTTGTTCATTTTTTTCCCTATTGGACAGTCTGTCTTTTTCTTATCAGTTTATACTCATTCACTAAATATTTGGGGTATAAACTCTTTGTGGGTTATATCTGCTTCAGATATGTTTTTCCACTTTATATCTCTCATTTTCATTGTCTGAGTAGTAACTTCCCACTTAGAAAAGTTTTTAATTTTTAAGTAACAAATTTATCAACTTTCTCTTTGATGTTACTGCTTTTGTATTTTGTATAAAATATCTTTCCCTATGTCCAGGGTAAAAGCTAGAATTCAAAAAATTCTCTTAAAAAATTGTCGGGCCCCTGGGTGGCTCAGTTGGTTAAGTGTCTGACTTCAGCTCAGGTCATGATCTCCCAGTTTGTGGATTTGAGCCCTTGTGTCAGGCTCTGTGCCGACAGCTCAGAGCCTGGAGCCTGTTTTGGGTTCTATGTCTCCCTTTCTCTCTGCTCCTCCCTGGCTCAGGCTCTGTCTCTCTCTGTTTCTCAATAATAAATAAATGTTAAAAATTTTTAAAAAAATAATTAAAAAAATCAAAAATTGTGAGAATTACAACAGATATCATAAGTCCAATTATGGATTGCAAATAAATATTGTGTGTTAAGAATATATCATTCTTGAAAACTATTTCAAGGCTACTATGTGTAGTTGTGCAAATAAATAGAGAACACAACTCAAGGGGTGGTGCCATCTGAAGAAATTAAAGTTGGCAGTGCACAACCTGGACGACTGTTCACAACAGGGTTGACTATTTCATGCAGAAAGTCCTTTTGAGGAGCTGAGGAGCTACTCTAATGCACCCTGCACTTCTTTGAGGTGATGATGGTCATTCTTGATACTTAACATTTCATACCTACCAAATGTTCCAAATTAGGCTAATGTTTTGCCATAATTACCTTATAATTTTTCTCTCTAGCTCACAAATAAGGAAAATAGGGGTGCCTGAGTGGCTCAGTTGATTAAGCATCCGACTTAAGGTCATGATCTCATGGTTTGTGAGTTCGAGCCCCACATCAGGCTCTGTGCTAACAGCTCTGAGCCTGTAGCCTACTTTGGAGCCACTTCTCTCTCTGCCCCACCCCACTTGCACTCTGTCTTTCTCCCTCTGTCTCAAAAATAAATAAAATAAACATCAAAAAATTAAAAAACAAAACAAGAAAAATGATACTAACTTTTATGAAACATTTACCACATTTTAGAGACTTTGCCACATGATTTACATACATGGCCTCATTTAATATTTAAATTTTCTCTATTTTATAAATAAGGAAACAAACTTAGTGGGAGTTACATAACTTGTTCAAGTTTAACAAACTCATAAGTAATCCAGGGAAGACCTGACCTAATATTCTCGGGCTTCAATTTCTTTGTCTCTCAAAGATAAGTGTTGGACTAAATTATCTCCAGTTCTCAAATTCTAAGATTTGCATGTAAAATATAATTTTAGTATCTCTGCACTGAATTTGCATCTTTGATTGAATTTCTAGTATTAGCTTCACAGGTTGGAATTTTTCTTTTTAGGCTGGTAATTAGTATGAAGGGTCATAATTTTCCATTTGTCATATTTTAACAAAGAATCTTTGTTCTAGAAAAAGTGAGTGACATTTAAAATAATGGGGTTTAGGGCACCTGACTGGCTCAGTTGGTACAGCACATGACTCTTGATCTCAGCTTTATAAGTTTGAACCCCACATTGGGTTTAGAGATTACTTAAAATAATGGAGTTTTAGTCTGATCCAAGAAACCTTTCCAAAGTCTGGTCCCAAATCATGATTATCTGTGGATAAATAACCGTATTGGTTGCTTCCTAAGTTCAACATTTCATATAGCTATAAAAGGTCCTTATTGGTGATGATGGAAATGCCGTTCTGTGTATTGAGCTAGAGTTTCAGTTCACCTAATGTAATAATTCATACTTAATCTTAAATTTGGCTCAATGGTACAACTAGGCAACTTTGAACACAGACCCAGTAAACTTCTAATGCCTCATCCTGGTCTGATAAGACTCTTAAAAATTCAAGTTATATAAATAATTTATAACTAAGTATCACCATTTTACATGTTGATACTTTTATTACTAAATCAATTTATTTTTTTTTTTGGAGAAATTAGGCATCTTTCTTTCTCTAAAAACAGAAAGCTTGTCAGGAATTTATAGATATAATAGTAACACTTTGATTTTAAAGTGAATTTGTGCTTAAGCCATAGACTTCTTTGGATCCTAACAAGTACTGCTAATGCTGTGCATGGGGGATTCTGTCTGGAACTGGCATTGCAGGAAAAATGCTACTATAATATGTACCTTTTCAAAGTCATCATGACTACTTCTACTTTTCCAAAGTAATAATAATTTCTCCAGAGAAATTTTTTCAATTTAAAATTTCCCCATCAAAAATCTTTTACAAAATACTTTGAATAAATATAACAAACTGCAACTCTGACTTCCAGCTGTCACCAAAGGTCTCCAAAGAATGTACTTTGATTATAAAACTAGATTGACAGGGATTTGAGGGGGAAAAAAAGAGACTCCAAAAAGCCATAGAGCTGTTAGGCCCCTTTGTTCACATAAATTCCCTAGTATAATGCCATAGAAAAGTGTTAATACTAGAAAGTTCTTTCTTTTTTGAGAAAGGAAAAACCTAATTACAACCTAGAAGTGAGTGGCGTGGCTCCCACTCATGCATACTGATGCTCTGAATGGAAACCTATTATATTGTGGAAACCTAAACAATGTAACAATCACAATTTAGTTATCTTCCTTAATTTTTCAAAATACTTTGACATACATATTTTGGTCATCAAAGCTGTCTTAAGAGAGAACACAAATTATTACCCCTAAGCCCCAGATAAGGACATTGAGTCCAAAAATTGGCCTGTCCGAAGTGACGTATTTGGCATTTGATTTGGGACTAGAATTCATTCTGCTGTCTTACCACTGCCATTTCCTAAAGACTTCAGGATCTTTTGCAGAGACATAGGAATAAATGGGAAAATGCTGCTCTGAGAAAAGCAAGGAAGTGTTCCTTTCTCTTTCTCCTTTTCTGAGTCCTTTCCCCTTTACATTCATGCCACAGCAAAGAGAGTTGGCCTTGTTATTCCCAGTTGTGTAATCAATTTGTGGCCACCACCTACTAATTTAAATAAATTCATATAAATCCATTTGACTCTATTGACTTACCTCTTTCCTCTTGAAATCCCCTCATCCTGGATTCTGAGAATCCTCTCTGCCCAGCTTTTCTTCTAGTCTATGGTCATTCCTGACTCTCTTGGACTGCCGTAATAGTCTCCCACATTGATTCCTCCTGCACCAGTCTTATGGCCCTAAATCTATCCTCCAAACAGCCACCAGAATAGTCCACCTGAAGCAAAATATCTAGCTGTGTTACTTCCCTGCTTAAAACTTATGAATGGCTTCCCATGGACCTTGGCTGTGGTTGTCACTGCCCTCAGACCCAATGTCCTCCATTTGCAACAAGTGTTCTATAAAATCTCACTTACTCTCCTAAAATGAAATACATAGAAAATACAACTAACCGACACACATAAAACTTGAAAATGAAATCAATAAAATACCCTAAAAATAATGTAAAAGAGAAGTAAAATAACATAATATAAAGTAATAAGTATTTCAGTGTGCAAATGTGTGGGTGTGACACCAACAGAAGACATGATGGACAGATACTTGCACCTGTATGTGGAATCACAGTGACTGTGATGGCTGCAGATGCAGAGGGATGCACATGTATGTACTCATGACTCAAATCTATGAGCAGTGTTGCTGTCAGTGACATGATTTTCTAAGATGGTAAAATTTAGTGATCTTGTCATACTTCGATGTAAACAAGAATCACCTGGAGATCTCCTCAAACTGCACATTCTGGGATTGAGTTTGAAATTATGCTTTTCTAATGAGCCCCAAGTGACTCCCATGCTGCAGGTCCATGGATCACATGTCGAATAGCCAGAGCCTAGAGTAGGGAGACTTCATTTGTATGCAGAAGCTAATAATATCTATGGGTATTCCAGCCTTGCTCCATGTAAGAATTTATGAATCATAATATGGGGGTCATCTGTATATTGGAATAGCTGCTATCCTGAAATGTAGCAACCATTGGGTTGCTACATAGGGTCTGAGCCCAAAGCAAGGGCCAGGAAGCCACAGAGAAAATACTATTCCCTTCTCTGAGAAAGAGTCAGTGGCTAAGGTTGGAATCTTCTCCAAGTGACTTGTGATATTTTGCAGGGAGGATAGTGGAGAAAGATAGATCCTGCCAAACCTAAACTGATGCTGTAATCTCATGCCATGTATCTATCCAGGTTTTCAGGCACCTGAGACAAATGTATGAGAGATGATGATGGAGGGATGGCATGGCATTTGAATCCTTTGAAACAGGGAATAAATCAACATGATGCATTTCTGTAAGGGACCCCAAATCACTGTGGTACAGAAAATCTGAAGGGACTGCAGGGCTAGCTAGTATCTCTAGGGTTTGGCGGCTTTGCAAACACCAGGAAATGGCTTGCAAGGAAATCCCTTGTAAGAGCTGCAGACTTAGTGGATCAAAGTAAAGATGGCAGAGCCTCCCCTGACATCTAAGAAAGAGGCAACTTATTAGTTAGGGTATACTTGTTAGTATACCCTTTGTCAATTTCTAGAAATACTTTGGGAGCATTTTACAGTGGGGTGAAATCCCATAGGAAGAGGTAAGCATAAAAAGGCAGTAAAATTTGTACCCAAATGTGACTTTATTTATAGCCACAGGTTGAAGAAGTCTGGGGACATTGTTATTTACTTCCGGGGACTGGATACATTGTTATTACTACTGATAATCATCAAACACATTCTTTACTGTTCCCTATGTATCATGCCTGTTATCACCACAATGTACACTTTTTACCCATATTCATCTCCTTGTAGTTTGACATCTTCTATATCAGGTGTGTATAACTCCCACCTAAATTTTCTTCCTGATCTTTATAAAATGCTCATGTACAAGTTTGCTAATCTAGGTAGGATCC
Source organism: Suricata suricatta (assembly GCF_006229205.1). NCBI lineage: Eukaryota > Metazoa > Chordata > Mammalia > Carnivora > Herpestidae > Suricata > Suricata suricatta. The sequence continues at coordinate 70,560,911 of NC_043702.1, forward strand.
TATTTTGTGGTGCAGAAAGCGAATTTTTCTTGACTCTGTTCAGAGCCAGCTGTTTACTACTTACATCCTCTAGACTCTTCCAAATACATACCTTCCAGTTAGAAGAAAAATCGATCTACTTCTTGTGTCTCCAAGTCTTCAATTTGTGGGGCAAGTTTTTTAGGCCCAAGAGATAGACACATTCTGGGTTTCATTATTTCATTCTTTCCCAATGAATAAGCAGAGATGTGAGTATTGGTGTGCTTGATTCTAGGCAAGCTCTTTTTGAACCTTGACTGATTACTCGAGGAAGATAAACTCCTCACATATGACTTGCATTCAGTGTTCTGTCCTCGGCAGTAAGCCCCACACATCCACGCCCACAGAGTGTTGGCATCCTCTTCTCTGGGCAAGCCTTCTGCAGCTTCATCAGAAACTCTGAGTCTGTTCTGCTTGGGGAAAGTTTCATATCTGATGGAGAGTTAAGGCATTTTAGAGTTTCCTCTTTTTCTTATCTGTGTCAAAGATAAGAATTGCCAAAGCATTGAAGTAGTTGTGTTCTTTTTCTTGTTGACTTTCACTCAAGGATACTTTATTCTGTTCATCCAAGACTGTAGTTTACCTTCCATAAACCAGAGATCTGGAGGAGTTATGAAAGCCTCCTCTTCAATCAAGGAGACTAACTTGGATTTAGGTTCTATATGTTTGTCTCCACCTCTAGCACACACTCTGAGATTTGTTCTAAGATCATTCATAGGTCTGAAGTTGAGCTACAGCTCTGTGCTTTCCCCAGAAATTCCCATTATAAATCTTATGAAAACCTCCTAGAATGCTGTATTTAAGCTTGTCAGGCAATTTTCATGTCTTCTCAGAACCCACATATAATTGGTCCTGATATTAACAGATTGAGCATCAACCTAGCCTTTTGGACTTGGACAGGAGGAGAGGAAAGAGAAAAGAAAAGTCAAATAAAACAAAGAATGATTTAATATAAATTGACTTACTAGAGGAAGGCAAAGGGGATGTAAGATGCCTGAAATTCCCAAACTGAAGTGTTTAGAATAATAGAACAAGAGAGAAGAACGATTTACTTTTGTGACAAAATCACTGTTTGGTTATAAAGTGTGTTATTTAAATGATAGTTATACTCCTAAGTAAAAACAGTCAACATTTTCTGTGATTTTAGTTTAATAAAATAGATATGTTGCAAGCTCCTCATATTCTGGTGAATTATTATCTGAAAGGTTTAGAAGGGCACACATAAAACCCTCATAGTAGCTTATTAATCATAAAATCTGCATCATTAATTACATTAGTTGGTGGCAGAGGAGATAATGATGATTATGATGAAAAAGGATAGGTCAGTTTCATGAAGGCAATTTGTCATAAATGTTTGCAATGCCTGATTATTGTAAATACTAAGCAGTTACCTGTATAATTTTCTCTTAGGCATTTTTTAAAAATCTGGAATTACAGTACACCTAAATTGCTCATTTTTCCCAGGAGCTTTTCCTCCAAGATTCATCTATGAAGCCTAAAACTGTGAATGAAATTCAGGAGCTATCCTCTAATAGAGCACACATATGTGTCTTCTGTCTACCAGTATGTCAGCTTCTACCTTTTATGAAGATACTAAAAATGCTTTCTACAATAAGAAAAGGACTCCCACACAGAGTGCCTCTGTGTGTGTGTGTGTGTGTGTGTGTGTGTGTGTGTGTGTGTAGAATATCATACCAGAAAGATCTGTGCCTAAAAGCGTTGAGTTATAGTTGTATTGTCATCAGGAAAATTTAGAGTTCTATCCTTATGAATAGACTATCTTTCTCTTACTTGCTAACAATAGCTACTTTTGAATCGACAACCAGAAAGGTAGTATGTGTTGTCAAAAGTTATGATAATAATGCAAACTTTTGTAAGATCCTAAGTTTACCTATGAATTATAATCTATATGGACATTTCTAAGGGAAATGTGAGCCACTTGAATATGGTTTGAGTGGCCAGAATTATCAGGATCAGGACTCTTTTCCTGATACAAAATAAAGCAACCCTTTCCTTTGCTATTTGTTTCTGTCCTAAATAACACAAAGGTCATTATCACTCATGTTCTCTGTCCAGATCTGATGTCAGCCCTTGGACCCAGTAACAACCCCCTTCCATAAGGGACCACATCTAAATAAGCCACCTCAGTTGTTTTTCATATTGTTCCTATGAGGCTCTGTCACAAAATGTGCAAATAAAATAAACAATGCAAATTTACAAATTAGTGAAGAATAAAATTAAATATTAAATATTAATGTTGACATTAACATTTGATTGTTTTCAATAAATCTGAAATACTATTTTCACATATTTTATTGAGATTCTAATCAAAGAGACATATTTAAGTGTTAAAAGTCCAACAATTTAGTCATATAACTTAGCAATCCTATGCTTGAAGGCATGCCAAAAAAGTTTCCACCAAAGGGGGGGAAACGTGTTCCTGTGTTTCTCACAGAGATTATCAGCATAGATACTGCTTGGTTCTGTTTTTTACTTCCTCCTTGAGCTGAAGGACTTTCCAAAGATGCCTTAGCCTGGGTATCATCTAAAGCAGAACCCAATAAAAGGGCTTATGTACAGATAATTTATTCTGGAAAGTAACCTCAAGGAAGAGAAGTAGGGGCTTTGAAGGAGTTAAACAAGGAAGGAGGGAACGCCATTACTGAGATATATTCTTTTCCTGATCACCACTGCGGGCGACACAATATTCAGTCTGTGTTCATTCTCACTGGGGATCCTCTGAGGAGAAATAAAGAAAATTCCTTAGAACTATTTTTCCAAGGGATGGAACCATTCTTCCATCAACTTTTGGTCAAAAGTTGCCCAACAGAGTGTGACTTCTCTTGCATTTTTAGGTTTACATATGCATCAGAAATCAAAAGTTTTTGTGAATATTTCACATGGGGGTGGGGGGACAGAGAAGCCATGGGGCAGAAAGTGAGAAATACATAGTGCAAATGAGGTCAAATTGAGTTGCTTTCAGGTCATACCTGTGAGCAGCTGGTTGCCACAACAGCCACTGTAGTAAAACGATTTGTGAATAGGATCTGATGTGGGACACAGAGATGTCTTATATACCAGCTAATAAGGAGGAGTAAGATAAAATGATTTATAAAAGGTCAGGGGAATTGAAACCACAATGAGTTACCACAATGCTTCTGTTAGAATGGCTTTAATCATTCCTCCACTCAAAAACTAACTGCCCCAAATCTGACACCATCATGTCCTAGACAGGTTGTGAAGCAACTGGAACTCTTATACATTACGTATGGAAATGCAGATTGTTAGAGCAAGGTTGGAAAAACTGGCAAATTCTGATAATGTTAAACATACACTTACCATATGACTCACTGATCCTACTGGGTATTTATCCAAGTGAAATGAAACTTATGTTTATACAAAAACCTGCAGCAAGTGTTTATAGCAGCTTAATTATAACCACCCAAAACTGGAAGCAATCCAACTGTCCTGCGATTAGTGAGTGGATAAACAATCTGTGGTGCATCCATACAATGGAATATTCAGCAATACAAGGGAATTAGCTTCTGATACATGTAACAACATGGATGAATCTCAAATGCATTATGCTGAGTGACAGAAGCCAAACCCAAAAGACTACATGGTATATAATTCCTTTTATATAACAATCTAGGAAAGGCAAATTTATAGAGTCAGAAAACAGGGGGAAGTCACTGCATGTGAGTGAAGGACTGACCAGCCTGAAAGAAGAGACAGATTGTGAGCATTTTTCAGTTAAATGAAATTAATCAATGATTAATATTAATATAATTATGTAATATAATTGATTATATTATTAATATTAAATATAAATTTTAAATTTGTTATAATCTGGGGGAAATGGCATAGTCACTTATGTCCTACTTCATTCCAGTAATATTATGTATAGTATTATGTAATAGGCTATGGGTGGGGTGCCTGGGTGCGTTAAGCATCTAACTCTTGATCTTGGCTCAGGTTTTGATCTTAGTATCCTGAGTTCAAGCCCCACATTAGGCTCCACACTGGGCATGAAGCCTATTTTTTAAAAAGGGGGCTATGAGATGAGAATACATGTAGAAAGCTGAATAAGTTCTTCTCTTAAAAGAATTCCATTATCTGATTGGGGAAACAACTTTAAAATAAGTAATTTCAAACTGTGTTTAATTCTGTAATAGATGTATGTTTTAGAACAAAATAATTTTCTGGTTTTGGCTGGGCCTGGGAAGGCTTTATAGAGGAAGAGATACTTGAGTTGAATCTGGAAGAGTGAACAAAAATCTCAGTTAAAATAGCAGGTAAGTAGGGGTAGCAGGGTGTTCCAGAAGTAGAAAAGACTATTCAGAGCCATGGGGGCCTGAAAGCAGCATGGTATGTAGTTTGTTGTGGACAGAGCATGGAGGGTGAAGAAAGGAATGTTCTGTGATAGATAATTTGGTATGTCATGCCAAGACTTGGAATTTTATCTAAAAGATGAGAAGTTGAAAACTGATAGCCTGAATATTAATTAGGTCTTCATATGTTTGCCTTTGGGAATGTTGATGTATTTCCAACATTGTAATTTTGGGAACTGTACATAAAAATCCAGACTTCCAGCTTCTCTTGAAAAAATGGAACATCTGGTGGCCCGCGGCCTCCATTTCCATGACAACAGCTAGCTCGAATCTTAAGTGCCTTTAGGTAGGACATGTGCCTATCCATCTGAGCACAGCCCCAGCCACCGCTTGTTGACTTATGCCCAGACCCCTTTATTAATCTGATACTCACCTGACCCCAACAGCTATTTGAATTTGTAGCTCTGCTAGAGACAGTGGGGAGCCATTGAAAGGCTTGAGGCAGTGGAGTAATATGATCAGATTTTTCAGTTAAAGGGATTAGTCAGACATGATGTGCAGGATGGATTGACATAAGATAAATCTGAAGTTGGGGGGCCCAGTTAGGGAATAATTTTCATGATCTAGGAAAGCGATGAGGGAAGTTTGACCATGGTAGTTTTGGTGCTAGAGAGGAGATAAAAAAAAGTCTATTAAGGAGGATTTGGTGACAGCATGTGAGGAGAAATGGAGAGAAGGGAGTCTAGAGTGGCTCTTGGCTTGGGCAACTGAGTTATCTATGATGCCATCAACCTAGATAGGGAATATAGGGTGTGAGAGAAAGGTAGTAATACTTGTTTTTTTTTTTTTTTATGCATTACTTTTGAAGGGCTGTGGGTTACTCTTTGTGGAATTTGGTATATGGATCTGGATTAATGGATTTGAGAGCTGTGAGCGCATTTAGGGTATTGGAGTGCCATTGTGTTAAGCCAAAAGGAGACCCTGGGTACACCAGAGGGTACATACAGGAGGTTGGTCCAGCTAGCCAATAAAGATATACAATTAGCATTATCAATTCTGACATGTTACTAACTCTTTAAAATATGCTTTTACTCAATTATAAATTAGAGACATTTTCTTATTAATGTTGTAGAATATGTCTTCATTTAAATGCTAATGATAATATTATTCAAGGATTAGATCCTCTTCCTGTGTGATTCATGGAATGTGCATGACATAGAGGATTCACATATGAGAAACCCGGATTGCGTAACTTGTCTGACTCCAATGAAAAGACAAAGTTCTTTTAAATGTAAAAAAATCCGAGGCACCTGGGTGGCTCATTTGTTTAAGTGTCCAACTCTTGATTCAGCTCAGGTCATGATCTCACTATTGTGAGATAGAGCCTTGAGTCGGGCCCTGCACTGACAGTGTGGAGTCTACTTGAGATTCTTTCTTTCCCTCCCTCTCACTCTGCCCCTCCCCTACTTCCACCCTCTCAAATTAAATAAATAAACATTTAAAAAATGTAAAAAATCCCCAAGACATTTGCAAATAATGATATAAAGAATGACTGGTCAGTAACATTAGCTCTGTTGTGACAGATAGGATCTTTTTTCTAGCTGGGAATAATTATCTGCAAGCAGGAAACTTGCAGTAGAACATAGACTTGAAAGACCAAATTCAATTTTCTAAATCTCATAGCTTAAGTGGCAATTAGATTCACACCATCATTCTTTATATGTTCTATTTAATATGTTTTTATGGATTAGGACAGATTGTCTCCTTGGCTGAATAGTGTAGACTTTTATATAAGGGGTCATAGCTATTTCTTTGAGAAACATATGCATAATAAGTAATTAGAAATTTGGGGAAGGTAGAGGAATATGTGAGCTTCAGTGAACTTGTCATTTAGAAGTAAAACTGGTTAAATCTTGAACTTAAAATAAATGAATTCAAAATAATGCATATTGTTATAGTGTTTATCTGCTCAGAACATTCATTTCAGAGGCTTACTAAGACTTTATGGAAAGGAATAAGATTTCCCATTTCCAGGAACATATTGTAGTATCAGTATAGCATCCTGTTTCTTTGTTAGTATCTATTTGGAAAAAGTTCAAGACAGGATTTATCATCTTGTGAATGCTCGAGGAATGATTGTCTCTAACTTCCAATATCATTTTGGAGGATAATCTGGGTGAGGTCCTTGTGCAGAAATAAAATGACACCTTAATTTTGCATTTTAACTTTTGTATTCTTCAACCCCTTTTTCCTCTTGCTTTTTTTCTCATAAGAAGATATTGCCTTTTTTTTTCACCAATATGTTCTGACTGTACTTTCTGCAGGAAGGCATTCAGGCAATACACATATATCAACATGCACTATATCTAGTTTGAAATATTTATTGCCGAATAACATCCTAAGTAAAGAGGGTTCTGCTGATGATAATGGAAGTCACTTTCTTTTATGATTTTTCCCATTTAATCCTTTTGTGATCTCTGCTTGACTTTTCTTGGTGCCCAGATAGGTAAGATATAATGAGTTTGTGTGAAGAGATTAAAAGTACTGCCAAGCTCTGTAAATTATCTGTTGTTGATTCTGTTCTATATCTAAAAAGAACTGAGCTGATGGGGGAAAACAATATTCTCATTGTAGGCTTCCTGTTTGAGTACTAAACAATTAGGAAATCCATAAACTGTAATCACTTTTTATTGTAGTCTACAATCATTTCCTTAATTTTTGTTCTCAGCAGTGGTCCCCATATCATAGCTCCAAAATTATCTTATTCCTATAAAAAAGCAAACAAACCTGTTCCATTGTTTACTGATCTATGAGCATTTCTCTTGAGGCTCTGTTAATTAAAATGATAACTTTAAGGGAATTATCAGAGCTCTGAGGTGTATGGCTATGCTAGTGTAAACTTGTGCATTAAAAAATAGTTTATTAATGCTTATTTACATTATATAATATGTACCTTCCTCTTTTCCCCTCTAGATATCACACCACCCTAAATACAGAGAAGGATTCTAGAGAACTCCTTCCTTTCTCAGTAATCCCTTTCACTTGCATTGATTAAGCAAATGCCTTGTTAGGCAAATTTTATTTATATTTTGTTTTTAATCCTAGCCCAAGGTAAAACAGCTCAGAATTGCAGAATAAAAAATGAAGTCATCTGGGGTTGGTGGTTTTATGAAAAGTCTCTGATATAAAATTACAATTATTGCTCAGCAAAATATTGTCTCAACTTTCTTATAGGATGTTTGTAAAATCACAGATATCTTTATAATGTGTTTCATAGGGTACCTTCTATGAGTTTGCATTGCAGTGGGTTACTAAAGCTGCATAAACCTTGACCTCAGAATATAAAAGGTATATAATCTAGCTGGGATGTGGGATATGCATGTGAAATGGTTAATAAGACCATTTTTAAAAAATGAGATATAATTGACATATTGCATTGTATTCATTTCAGGTATCCAATATAATGATTTGAAATATGTATATATTACATGAAAGGATTACCACAATAATTTTAGTTAACATCCATTGCCACACATAATTATTATTAAAATTTAAGATTTACTCTTTTAGCAATTTTAAAATTTTTTTATTATGTTTATTTATTTTGAGGGAGGGAGGGAGAGAGAGAGAGAGAGAGAGAGAGAAAGAGAGAGAGAGAGGGTTGGGGGCAGGGCAGAGAGAGAAGGAGACACAGAATCCAAAGCAGGCTTCAGGCTCAGAGCTGTTAGCACAGACATGGGGCTTGAACCCACAAACCATGAGATCATGACCCGAGCTGAAGTCAGATGCTTACCCAACTGAGCCACCCAGGCACCCCTCTTTTAGCAACTTTCAAATATACATTATAGTTAACCATAGTCACCATTCTGCATATTATATTCCCAGGACTTATTTATCTTACCACTGTAACTTTGTACCTTTGGACTCTCTTCAGTGATTTTATCCACCCTCAACCTCTCCATTTCTATCAACCACCAATCTGTTCTTTTTATCTAGGAGTTCATTTTGTTTGGTTTAGATTCCACATATAAATAAGATCATACAGTATTTGTCTTTCTCTGACTTATTTCACTTAGCATGATGCCCTCAAGATCTTTTCTTATTTTTCATGACTAAGTAAACACACACACACACACACGCACACACACACACACACACACACATGCACACAATGTATATGAGATATATTTTCTTTATCCATTCACTCATTGATGGACAATGAGATTTTTTCCCAAGTTTCAGCAATGAACATGGGATTGCAGATATCTTTTCAAAATGGTGATTTCATTTCCTTCAAATAAATACCTGGAAATAGAATTTCTGGATCATATGGTATTTCTTTTTTTAGTTCTATACTGTTTTCATAATGGCTGCACAAATCTACATTCCTGCCAACTTGTACATCTTTGTACATCTGTATATCCTTGCCAAACTTGTTATTTTTTGACTTTTTGATGGTAGCCATTCTAACAGGTGTGCAGTGAGATCTCACTGTGATTTTGATTTGCATTTCCCTGATGATTAGTGATGTTGAGCATTTTTTCATGTACCTATTTTCCATTTGTATGCCTTCTTTGATAAAAGAATCTATTCAGATCCTCTGCCTATTGGATGTTATTTTTTCCCCTATTGAGTTGTGTGAGTTCTTTATATATTTTGGACAATAACCTCTTATCGGATATATAATTTACAAATATTTTCTCCCTTTGGTATATTGCCTTTTTGTTTTGATAGTTTCCTTTGCTGTGCAGAAGCTTTTCAGTTTGATGTAGTCCCACTTGTTTATTTTTGCCCTTTTTTTTGCCTTAGCTTTGGTGTCAAAAAAATCCCCAAGAGAGATATGTAAGAGCTTATCCCCTATGCTTTTATCTGGAAGTTCTTTGGTTTTATAAATAAAACCTTTGAGTATAAGATAATAAAGTGCTAAATATGTTAAACACACACTTAATGAATATTCACTGTGTTCCAGGCCCTGAGATAATTTCCATGGGAGATAAAAAGGAGAATAAATCAGTACTCCTTATCCACCAGAAGATAGCTATGCTATCCTAGAATATATACCCTAAAGTAGAGTCTTCATGTGTTCTGAGGAGTTCTGTCCTCTTCCAGTCTAATCCTCCTTCTTTCTTGTGAAATAGTTCGAAGAAGAGTTCAGGTCCTACCAGCTATGTGACAGCTTAATGACTTTAGCCTATCTTGTTAAAAAAAAGGGAAGAGAGCAGAGAGAAAGAGAGGATAAGTGCTTAGAAGGAAGTATGTGTATAAGGAATTGGTCAACCTAAAGTTTCCTACTTTAATTATGGAATCCCAGAAGTGACATGCTTGATAGTAGTTATCTGGATCTTAGGTTTACAGCCTCAGCAAGTAAACGATTTCTAATCTCAGTTTTGGACATGCATTCATTCACCCAAGAAATATTTATAGAGCACCTACTTTGGGTGAGGCACTGTTCGAAAAGTGTGATAGAGCAGTAAATAAGACCAAGTCCCTATTATGGAGCTTACAGTTTAGTGGGAAACACAGACAAGAAAATAAATTAATTGATTAATAATATGATTTTTCAATTTTGAGAAATAATTGGTATATCACTGTATCTTCAAGGCATACAGCATCATGATTTGATATACATATATTATGAAATGATAACCACCATAAGTTTAGTTAATATCCATCATCTCATGATCTTTAATGTACCTAAATGTATCTAAGAATAATAAAAAAGAAAAAAATTTCTCCTTATAATGAAAACTTAGGATAATATAATTTTATATAATGATAAATAAAATGAAAATAAGGTAAGACAGGCTTGACAGTGACTGGATAGATCTATTTTTGACACTATTCATGAATACAGATCAGAATGGAATAGTAAATGTTGAGTGAAATCATTAGAAGGGGCCCAGAATGACCCTGAAGGACAGATGAACAGGAATGAAGGCTTTCTAGGCAAATGCCTGGGACAGAGATAAGCATTAATGTGTAGAAGCAGAGAGGAGAGGCATAAGCAGAGGAGAAAGAGGAAAGTCTGGCTTGTCTCCTCTGGGGAGTAACAGGAAATAAGATCAAATGTGTGGGTTTGAGTCCAAATATGGCTTTAAAGATTGAATTCTCCTTTTGAATAAGGTGGTGTCCAAATAAATAGATATAAAAGCCACTTGGAATAGTAGCCTATGCAAAGCTCCTACTATTAGAATCTTGAACAGGGGAACAAATATATGTGACAAATAATCCAATAGACAAATGTATATAGAATGGTTTTAATCAAAGTGGCATGAAGTCAGGAAAGTCAACCAGAAAGCAATTGTAACAATCCAAGAATATAGTTAACATTTGTGTAGCACGTATGCCTTCTTATCTCATTTATTCATCCATTAAAACTTATTCATTGAGCATTTATTAGGGTGTCAGGTGGTGTGTAAGGCACTGGGGAAGTAATGGTGAGCCAGTATGGTGAGTCAGATGGTCTTTATCCTTGTGGAGATCACAGTCTGGTTGAGAAGCAGACGTTGGTCATGTACTCACAAGACTGATTGTCTCATTTTAAATTGTGATAAGTATCTTGAAGGCAAAGTAAGTTGTTACAGGAGAATGCAGCTGGGGCTTCACCTCACATAGGACGGGTGGGTAATATTCACTGACTGCATTGGAGCTGAAACTTGGAACTGAGTAAGTATTAATTAGGAAAAGGTGCGGGGGAGGTGAGAATGAAGAGAAGAGCACTCCAAACAAAGGAAATAGCACATATAGTCACCACGCAGCTGGAGGAAATGTGCCCTCTTCAGGAATTTGTACGATGGTCAAGTGCTCCTGGAGTGCAGAGGTTGAGTCTGATTGGTATGGAGCTATGAGCTGAGGCTGCAGACACAGGTGGGACAAACATTGGAGACCTTATAGTCTATAGCTGGAAGCAGTGGAAAGCATTGAAAATGTAGGCAGTAATGTGGGGTTGTGGGCATGGAATGAAATAAGAGTAGATGCCAGATGCATCCCTGTAGCATTTGGATGGGGGCTGTGAAGATGGAGACAAGTGAATGGGTCTAAGAGATAGTCAGAGGTACTTGGTAATAAATTACATACAGAATGTCAGGGATAAACAGTGTCAGAATGATTCTTGAGTTTCTGGGTTGTGCACATTAATGGTGTTTGCACAGTAACCCTGTAAATTGTGCATCATTGTTATCCTATTTTACATTAGCCTGTAGTTCTAGGTAGTTAAGCAATGTACCCCAGAGAATACCATTAATCATTTACAGAAGTGAGACTCAAGCTCCGGTTAATGATCACAAAACCTGGGTTCTCTCATCTGTCCCGTGCTTCTGTGTGTATTGCAGAAGGAATAAGGACTGTGGCTTAATGATGACAACACAATAGCTTTAGTCTTTACATCACAGTCATAGAATTTTAGCATTATAAGGGATTATAGGGAACTTTCTGCTGTATTTTTCAAGCTTCCTGAAATATTATGAGAAATCTATTTTACATCACACACACACAGGACTCTTTCTTGAAACAGCATTACTATAATGACATGATATACACTCTGATATTTTTCTGTTCTATTTTCTTTCATAACACTAGTTCCCATTCACAAAATTGATTTTATTATCTAATGAGTTATGGCCCTCTGTTCAAAGAAGTAATCCAGTCCTTTTCCTTTTTCAAGGAGTATTTGAGGGGTGCCTGGGTGGCTCAGTCAGTTAAGCCTCCGACTTTGGCTCAGGTCAGATCTCATGTCTGTGGGTTCGAGCCCCGCGTCAGGCCCTGTGCTGACAGCTAGCTCAGAGCCTGGAGCCTGCTTCCGGTTCTGTGTCTCCTTCTCTCTCTGCCCCTCCCCCTCTCATGCTCTGTCTCTTTCTGTATCAAAAATAAATAAAACATTAAAAAAAATTTTAAGGAGTATTTGAGGTCCAAAAAAAGAAAGTGATCTTCCTGGATCTCATAGCCAGCAGGCAAGTGATTTCCTGACTCTTAGCCCCATTTTCTGACAATATTATACCATTTGGCTTTGTCAGTGTCATACACAAAATTGACTGAGAGGTTTGTAGATTTTTTTGCCTTATTAAAAAATATCTGTTGATAGTTTTCTGCTTATTGACATTTAGTTTGTTTCTTTCTCTACAAGTCTTGTTTCACAGTCAAGATCCTGCAGGATCCTATTAAATGAAAGTTTGCAAGACTTTATTCGAAAAGTAAAGGACATGAAGCAGTCAAGATAATAGTGATTACTCTTTGAGATTCTGAGAAAGACTAATAAAAAGCCACAGAAAATGGAAAGTGGTTATCCAAGGCAGGTGATAAAAAATGCACCTATGAAGTTGAAAGAAACCAACAGACAATTTTGAAACCAAGAGAAATAACCAAGTCTTTCTGCTAAGTGGAAATGCCAAGGAGAGAAGAGAAAGCTTTAATAACATATACAAAATCACAGGTCCTTACTTCATGAGTAAAGTTTAAACACAATGGAACACATGAGATTAAAAAGCTTAGGTAATATTGAAAAATAATGGGACAATTGGAAAGAATTTAATGGAATTATCAGAATGTTTCAGATTTAATAAAATGAAAATTTGAAGTTTACTCAGGTGAACTGAATCTAGACATTTATAGAAACATGGAGGAAAAAGAGAAAGGGATTTGCTTGCCACATTTTTGCACATGTCCTCTAATACTTCTAGAAATATGAATTAGTTGGTGAAAATCCTGGCTAGGTTTTCTGGATATTTTCTCTGTCAAACAAGCAGAGGAGGAGATTAGGAGGCATGGAAACAAGTAGGACTGGGAAAATCAAAGATCAAGAGTCCTGTGTGGAGGAGTCAGAAAACAGTAGCATTATGGGGGTGGGAGTTTACTTTTTCTTTCTAAAGACCATTCCAGTGTGAGGAAAGGAAAGTATTGTCAATCTGACTTCCAAGTATAGCCTCAGAGCCTTATCTGTGCATATCCCAAGTATTTCTTGAACCCTTAAGTACCAGATGCATGATAGCTTCTATATAGTGATTATGCCTAAAACAAATTTGGTTCCTGCCCTTAAGAAGTTTGTTGCCAAATGGTAAATACAGATAAATGATTTAATGCATGTTATAGTAAAAGGGAGGGACAATGAGCTAGGGAAGTAGAGAAGAAGCACCTAACTTTGGACATGGTGAGCTAGGGAAGGCTCTCTGGAACAAACGATATCTAAGCTTAGACATGAATAAGAGTAAGTGGAAGTTAGCCAGATGGATTGTGAAGAGGATAACTTGCGTGTCTCAAAGATCACATCACACCAGGTGTTCAATGCCTTTATAAAGCATAGACCTGGCACACAATAAACCCTCATAAATGGCAGTTTTTAATATTTTATTATTGCTGATTATAGGTAGTGGTCAGACAGAACTTTTCCTGTATAAGGCAACACCCATGACACAATGTTTCCATGAATATGAGTAATAGAATTCCGTATTAATATTTAATTGTCTATTATTATTTAACAGGCTTATAAAATACTGATGTTTCTCACTGCAATTCATTTTGCTTGGAGAAGAAAATTGCAGAGCATGTCATATATTGTAATGTCTCCATTTAAGGAAAATATCGATAAAATAGAATCAGGATAATATAACTTAAAGAAATTGTGGAAGTCACCTGATCCAGTCCTCTCGTTTAACACGCAAGAAAATGGCTTAGCCATTTGCTCAAAGTAACACAATTGTTGGTCAATGGCAGAGATAAGACAAAAAGACAGGTGTTCTAACCACTGTTCCAATACTCATGTCCTTTATATCACATTGCCACTTATAATAGAATTTTTTTCAAAGCACTAAACTTTGTTATAAAATTGTGTTAATATTGTTATCTTGATGTAAATTTCCATTATAACCTTTGAAGTTTTGGTGGGCTTCATTTTTTGTTTTTTTCTAGTACTTTATTTACTCTGAAAATATGTGTATTTATTAATTTCACTTGAACCATTTTACTTTTACATTAAGACCAAGGAATACATGTAATGCTACTAACCATTTTCATTTTAAACCCTTTATTTATTATTTGCAATGAATGTATTTTAAACATTCATTTGTTCTTTGCTGGGTTAAGGTTTCATTCAGATTGTACCTTTGACAGGAATATTAAAGCATTAACTAAAGACCTGGAAAAATGTCCTATAGTTAATAATCTAAATAATGCTTTCCTTATAACAGGCTCCTGCCTGCCACTGCAGTAATGTTCTTTCGTGGTGATTATTGTTGCACAGTTATGTTCACATGCTCTGTTTAAAGCTATATAATTAACAAACCCTTTAAAATAAAACCACTAAAATGTTCTCCTGGGCTATTCTTCCTTTTGCTCACTGTTCACTCAAGAGTCTTCTATACTTCAGCTTATTGTGATAATATTGATTCTTTTGCCCACCTGCCAGCTTTCTTATTCTTGGGCATCTCGGAAATACCATAATTGGTTGTCATTATCTCCACATGGGAGCCATCCAAATCCCTTGGCTGCCTCTGGGGATCCATTGGATGAGAATTTTTTTTTCAATGGTACCCTTTTCCCACCAAATTCTTTACCATGTCCATTGTGCATTTTGAAAAGCCCTGTTCACCCTACTGCCTGGATACACATTGATGCAGAGTCTATTTCTCATCAAGATCTCACAATCCTAGCTACTTAGGATATAATGCTACCTTCAACAACTTTCTCTCCTTTCCTCTTTACCTTTTTGAAGGGATGATTGTAATTACAGATGATATTGTGAGTTATTGATTTCAAGCAAACTTCTAAGGGTCTGTGACCATTCTTATGATTCAACTATTAAGTGGAAGCAATTTAGTTTCTAAAGGCTGATGCTGACTTGTTCCAGAGTCTCTTCCCCGGAATTTTATATATACATGCATTGCCTGACAACTGAACCCATTGACTTTTGGTTGTGGACCCTGTATTTGTTTCAGGATTCCTTAGTATGTTTGCCCCATTTAAGAACATAATACAGTTTTCACTTACATGGATTTAGTATAAATTTAACTAGTTAAAAATTTGTAAAAATAAAGAACTACCATACCCATGCGTTTTTCTGGAGAGCAGGAGAAACATCATTTAGACTTGCAAATGACAAGGATGAGTACATTGGATAAACTGGTGGATAAAATGGGTTGCCCCAGTTTTACCGGTCTGCTTGTTGTGTTATGATGATTATTAGTATTTTACAATACTTGCATTTGTAAACAGAAATCTTCTCCAGTTAGAGATATTAGCTTATAAACTGGCTTCTTTAAATCCTATGACATCACATATGTAATGGTTATTTAATAATTCCCTTAAGTTAGTCTTAAATCAAAAAGTGAGAAGAGTAGTTCTAGATCTCAAACTAGTTTCTACTGAAATTTACAAAAACAGTTTTATTATTCAAAAGGCTAAATGTATGCCATTTTTCTTTTCATTAGTTCATTGTGTCTCAAATCTCCCTTTCTACTTTTGAGAACTTTGAGCCTACAGCATTTTATTATATGATGGACATACATGATATTTTTTGGTTTATTTATTTACTTATTTATTCAAACAAAAATTTTAGTGTGGAAAAATTTAGACATACACAAGTCTATTATCACTCAGTTCTAATGGTTATCAACTCATTAGTCAAGTTCATCTCATCTGTATCCTTACCCACTGTCCCATGATCATTGAGGACTAGTGAGCACATCCCCAGATGTCATCCCATTTTATCTGTTAGTATTCAGTATATATCTCTAAAATTAAAAAGGCTCTTTAAAAATAACTATATTATAATTATGTCTAAAAACATTAACAACACTTTCTAATAGCATAATCAGTATAGAAATATTTTTGTTTTGTAATTTATTTTTATATTTAGCTTATTCAAATCAAAACCAAATATAATATACATATCATATTTGATTGCTATACTTCTTAAATCTTTTTAAAAATTGTTTACTGTTTATGTATTTTTGAGAGAGAGAGAGAGACAACGTATGAGCAGAGGAGGGTCAGATAGAAAGGGAAATACAAATTCCAAGGCAGGCTCCAGGCTCTGAGCAGTCAGCACAGAGCAGATGGGGGGCTCAAACTCATGAACTGCAAGATCATGAGCTGAGCCGAAGTCAGATGCTTCACTGACCCCTCTTAAATTTCTCTCTCTTATTTTGTAATGTTTACTTTTATTTTTGAGAGAGAGAAAGCATACGCATGCACAAGAGGGAAAGGGGGACACACATAATCTGAAGCAGACTCCAGGCTCCAAGCTGTCACAACAGAGCCTGCCAGGGGGCAGGTGGGGGCTCAAGCTCATGAACCATGAGATCATGACCTGAACCAAAGTCAGACACTTAACTGAAGGAGCTACTAAGTTCTTTAAAGCCCGAAAGTCCTTTAAAGTTTTTCAAATTTCAAGGTTGATGATTGCGTCCCCATACTATTGTTTAATATGTTTCTCCATTGACTGAATTTCCTATATCCTGATAGATAGATCTAGAGATTTGATATTCATTTTTAATTTTTTGGTGATAATACTTCATGGGAATACTGAATATTTCCATCAGGAGGCCAAGATATCAGCTTGTTTCTTTGTGAGGTTAAGTTTGTTTAGTGTGTTCAGTTGCTGTCACCCATTATAAAGTTTCCTATCTGCTATTAATGTGAAGTGTTTAGCAGTCACTGATGATCATAAACAAGGATTTATTATTTCATTAACTGTTATAAAATGGTCTATTCTAATACTTTTTTCTTCATTTATTAGACCTTTAAATAAAATTTTGTTTTGGCAAATTAAATAGAAAGTAATTATTGAGCACCTATGATGTGCTAGCCCCCTGCTAGACAGTATAAGAGGAAGACAAAATACATATGTTTCATGAACTTGCTGTAAATAAGAATTAAACATTATCCTCAAAATTATTAGAGAACAACTATGGTATGACAAGTGAAGTAAGAAGAGGGAAATGATCATGGGTTGAAGAATGACCATGAAAGATGTGGGCCATGTATTAGGCCAAGGGGTATTCTATGAAATAAAAGGAGACTGAGGGTGTTCCAGGTGGGAGAATTGTTTGGACTATGCCATGAGGCTGAGAACAAGAATGGCCACATATAAGAAGGCACAGGAAAGAATCTGTGTAGATTACACTTTAGCTAAGTTAAAATGGGGCATTGTTGTGATTGTGAGTAAGATAACTAAATTACTTAAGTCTTATTTGGATACATTGGCATCACCCTCTGACCTCTGGTATTTTTCTAAACACATTCGGCAGGTAGGCTTTGGGTAAACTAGGAAACTACAATGAAGTGGCTAAGGGAAATTCAATATTTTAAAAATTGATTTGTCATAAGTAAAACTCATCTGATCTTAAGAAATGTAAGATTGGGGGTGCCTGGGTGGCTCAGTTGGTTAAGCGTCCAACTCTTGATTTCGGCTCAGTAATTGAGCTCACAATTTGTGAGTTCGAGACCCATATCAGGCTCTACACTGACAGTGCAGAGCCTACTTGGGATTCTACCTCTCTCTCTTTCTTTGCTCTTCTCCCATTCATGCTGTGTCTGTCTCTCTCAAAATATGTTAAAAAAAAAAACTTAAAAAAAAGGAAATACAAGATTGCCCAAGTCAGATATAAAATATAAATAATCAGTTATTTTAATAGATGTACACGATAATAAAAAAAAATACAAACCAAATAGATACTTGTGTTTCCACAGAACAATCCAGGATGTTTGAAAGAAGAGGCAGGTGCACAGAGCTTCTTGTAAAACTGGCAAAGTTAAAGATGTTGAATTTAATTTTGAACATATTGTATTTTAGGGGCACATGCAAAAAGTAAAGGCCTTAAGCATTTATTAGGATGGGATTGTAGACAAAAAGACAAGGCTTATATTATACATTTTAGTCATAAAGGTGATAGGTTAACTTGTAGGAGACACACATAACAAATGTAGAGAGGCTGAGATGAAAGAGAAAGGATAGCAGTAGAGTTGAGGGTAGAAGATGGACAAAGAGAGCAGAAAAAGAAGAGTAGTATTCATTGGTGGAGAGGTAGAGAGAACAAGGTTGTGGGCCAGGAAAGCTTTCAGCAAGAAGAGATGGTCAACAGGGTCAACATGATGTACCACCATCACAAGTAACACTTGACAAGACACTTGAGTTTAATACAGTATGTTACAGATGGAAGATGGTTTGGTTTGGAAGCAGGAGATCAGGACAGAAAGCATGATGATCTTATTCTAGGAATGAGCTTCCCAAGAAGATAAATATAGTGGCAAGATAAGCAGCAGATTGGGAAACCCAGGTGTGTCTTGAAAACAAGAGTCTGAATTTCCTTGGTTATTTTGATAAATAGGAGGAAGTATATTTTTAGAAAACAAACTTCCAGGGGCACCTGGGTGGCCTTGTTGGTTAAGCATCCAGCTTTAGCTCATGTCATGATCTCGCAGTTCATGGGTTTAAGCCCCGCGTCAGACTGTGCTTACAGCTCAGAGCCTGGAGCCTGTCTTTAGATTCTGTGTCTCCCTCTCTCTCTAACCACCCCCCCTTGCTCATGCTGTCTGTCTCTCAAAAATAAATAAAACATTAAAAAGAAAGAAAGAAAGAAAGAAAGAAAGAAAGAAAGAAAGAAAGAAAGAAAACAAACTTCCAATAATGGAAATATGAAAAGAGTTTAACTATTAGTCACTTTAATTCCTTGAATTTTATTTATTCCATTCTCATTTTATGTATTACCATAATGAGTCATGCTTATATCAAACATAAGATATGAGGTATTACATTGGAAATGCTAGTTCCTTCCTTTCCTAAAAAGAATTCTGCACACATCTCTATCTCTTTTCTCTCTGATTTCTTAGCTTTCTCAGTGCACATGGAAAATGTAAATATTTGTTTCTATTTTGTTAGTTTCATTGGTTTGCTGCCTAGAAAGGTGACATATTTGTTGTAAAAATGTCACTCAGCACAGAAAGGCTTAAAGAATAAATTTTTAAAATTTCTTGAAATGATGCTATTCAGAGATAAATCTCCTTCTGAAACTTTTTCTATGTATAGGTACATAGATGATATTTTATATTAAGGGCACCATACCCTTAATGTGGTTTTGCAACTGCTTTTTTGCATTTAATAATATATTGTGCACATTTTCAATGTCAGTAAATATAGATATATAATATTCTTTTTCAATGGCAGTCGTTATATGAAAATACCATAATTAATTTAAGCCACCACCTGTTGCCAGACATTTAGACTCTCTAATTTTTCTGTTTAAGCAGCGCTACAGTGAACATCCTGTGGATACATTTTTGTGCACTTATTCAGCTGATTGTCTTTGAATAACTTCACCAAAATGGGATTGTGGTTCAAACGCTATGCATATCATATATTGTAATACATATTTACATATTGCCCCACGTCATTTAGAAGCATTGTACCAATTATAATTCTACCAATAACACCTACCAGTACCCAGAAAGTTCTTCTAAGTGTCTTCAACATTTTTTTTTCATCTTCATTCAGGCTTATTTCCCTTGTGTACAAAATAAGCAGGCTGAAATATATTAGTGGTTCTTAATCATTTTAGGGTCTCAGGCTCATCTGAGAATTTTTGAAAACTGTTGACCAGAAACTGGAACTGTTATTCTAGAGAAATACATTTGCGCAGAAAATTTCATGTGCTATTTATGGGAACTCATAGATTCTTTGAAGTCGAATCACAGGCTCTGTAGGATATCACTCCATGAATCCAGGTGAAGAATTTCTGCAATGAGATGATGTTAAAGTGCTCTCTCTCTTTTTTTTAATATTTATTTGTTTTTCAGAGAGAGAGAGAGAGAGAGAGACAGACAGACAGATAGAATGTGAGCAGGGGATGGGGCAGAGACAGGGAGACACAGATTCTGAAGTAGGCTCCAGGCTCTGAACTGTCAGAACAGAGCCCGACGTGAGGCTCGAACTCACAAGTTGTGAGATCATGACCTGAGCTGAAGTCAGATGCTTAACCCACTGAGCCACCGAGGCACCCCAATTACTCTTTTTAATGCACACACACACACACACACACTGCATATATATCATGCACATATCACACACTCACGTGCACACAGAATTTTAATGAGTATTTGGAAAAACTTTGACACCTGCTTGGGATAGAACCTATTCTCATTATGATCTGTGAAATGACTTGACTGTGAATAGTTATTGGAATGAATTTCTATTTATTTCAGGTTCTTCAATGGAGAGCCCACCAGGAAGAAGTAGCAAGACTAGAAATGGAAATTTCTGCCAGAAGAAGAGAAAAGGAGGAGGAGAAAGAGAAGCTATGGAAGAAGAAAGAATTGCAACAAAGAGCAGAGAAGAAAAAGAAAGTATGAGATCTGCCGTCGCTGTGAATGTGTGAATGAATGTTTAATTGCCTGGTTGAGCTTTTAATGATCTTGGTGTTTGGCATGGAATCATCATAGGCAGTTTTTAGAAAGATTCATGAGATTCTAGTGGAGTCTTGATTCAGTTCACTTAAGCTTCAAAGATTCGTGGACATGGAGGGAAATTCACTTTACTGACCTGCATGAACACAGGTACTTGTGATTGGAAGAAATGCTGTAGGTAAAGACAAGACAGGATTTGTGACTGCATTAGAGACACATGGGAGGGTATTTTGTTTGGGTGCAGTGTAGCAACTGACTGTCAAAAACTGTCTTTGCTGGTAAAATACGTTGTACTGGGGTCAGAGCAATTCATGCGATTCCAAAAGGCCCTTTTAAGGAATTTACTCTTGTTTTATTATTTGTTAGATTGTTTGTTTTTCATTTACTGACATAAATTCATCACTCTACTTTTGAGCAAATATTTGCTTCCCAGCTCTCAAAATATTAATCACAACACTTATTAACAGCTTTAAAATTATTGCTGACAATCTGTGGAAGAAAAAAAGCATATTTGAGGCAGGATTTAAAAAATATATCTGGAGTATTTATTTAGATATTTTTGTTTGTTTACACCTTGAAAACTGACAAAAAGAAACCCATTAGTACTCATCTCCTAGCACTGAAATTTAATATTTCATACTCTTTTTCAAATATAGATAAAGTTTAAGTCCTCTTTTGAGGATTTACTGAGGACGAGTTTCCTTTTTACCTCCCAAAATCACTCTTGATCATAAATTTTATTTCTATCTTTTTAGGCCATCTATTGCTTTAACATCCTTTAATACGGAGTTTGTGACTTTTACAATTTTTTCATGAATACTCTCTTACTGTATCATTTTGCAGTATGTACTTCTTTATGTAACCTTACATTTTTGAGAAATAGCCATATTAATAGGCAGAGACCTAGTTCACCCCTTTCCACTGCTACATGGTGTTTCATTATAGAACAAGGCTACTGTTTATCCCTTCTCTTAGTGGTTGATATTTACATTTCTGAAGTCTTGTTCTTGCAACCGTGCTGAAGCGGCCACTTGTCGCTTCAGCTGGGGCACATGTGCACAGCTTTCTTTACAGTACACTGAGGAGGAGAATTACTATGTGACAGGATTTGTATGTTTTCAATTTTATATGCTTTTTTTCTTTATACAGTATTATAAATTTCCTTTTTGACTTTTGGCAATCTGATGAATGTGAACAGTATCTTGGTGTCTTCAACTGGATTCTCCTGATCTCTTGTGAGGTAGAAAATCTTCTCATGTTTATTGGGTGATTTTCTTCCTCTGGGAATTGCTTGTTCGTACTTTTTGTCTATTTGTCTATATTTTTTTATTAATCTGTAGAAGTTCTTTATAAATTCTGGATACTGTTTCTTTTTGTCAGTTATATAGGTTGTAAATATTTTCTTTTGTTGGTCATCTGCTTTTACATTTGATCTGTAGTATCTGTAGGTACATAGAAATTTTAAATGATCAAGGGGTCAAAGTTATTAAACTTTTCTGAAAAGATTTTTTATTTTTATTTTTTGAGAGAAATAGTGAGGGTATCCATGAAAGAGCCAGGGAGAGGGGAAGGGGGAGAAAGAGAGAGAATCATAAGCAGGCTCCATACTCATCCCGAATCTGATGCAGGGCTCCATCCCACCACCCTGGGATCATGACCTGAGCCAAAATCAAGAGTCAGTTGCTCAAAAGACTGAGCCACCCAAGATGCCCCTAAACTGTTTTCCTTTGTGAACTATGCTTTTTTTTTTTTTTTTAATGATCCATGACCTCATAGTGAAAGCATCTCTGTAGAGGTTTTGCTTCTGCTCAGGGCCCTATGCATTTTACTGGCCCAGGACCAGTGCATATATTAACTGTGAGATTTGGAATCAATTCTGTGAGGTTGGAGTGGGTGCTGACTTAGCACTCATGCACAGCACCAGCATGGGTTCTGCTGGTGACCTTTTCCCTGCTCTGGTCCCAAGCAGAAAGTTAGCTTCCTTGTCACTTTTCTGGGGAGTGGTCCTGGTATGTTATGGTCCCATTTGGTGTTTGGACAAGTCCTACAGGAGTTCTGGCTCTTTTTAAGTGGCATGTTTCCAGCTCCTGTATATACAAATCTCACACCTAATATTAAAGACCCAGCCCCCAGCTTCACAGGCCTGCTTCAGTCCCAGTTCTGCCCAAGAGTCCCTTGGCTTTGGCTCTCTCTCAGTGCTTTGACTTTGAGTTCCATCTTTATCTTCAGCACTGGGGCATTGTGTGTGTTTGTGTGTCATTATGTTATAGTTTGTCCAAAATTTCTATGTGTTTAGCCTGGGAAAGGAGTTTTCTATGTCAACTCAGACATACTGGCCAAAGTTCTGGCTGCTTTTCAATATACTACAAATCCAGACCCTCTTTGTTCTATTTTACATGCTAGACACAAATTTTAGTTCTTTGGTATTTAACAGCAGTTTGGCAGAAACCCTCCTATAGTTTCTCAAGTCAGTAGCTCCCCTTGGCTTGAAGCTGATTGCTTTGTTAGCTGGTGCTCTGGTTATTCTCATCCACACTTTCTTCTGCCTGGATTTCTCTTCTCATAAGCAAACAGCAGTACAGATAGAGAAACAATTCCTCATACAACCTCCCCTTGCCCTCAACCATGAGGATTCTGAAAAACGAAGAATTCTCCTAATTTTTCTTCTCAGCAATTTGTCCGTTAGAGAATGATACTGTCTTTTTTAATGATACTGTCTTTTTGCTGGAGTAACATTTTAATTTGTATCCAATGCCAAAGTTTACCATGGTAGGTGCCCAGCTCTTTTCAAATTGATCTTTAAATTATTGGATCACTTTTTATTTTGTGCTTTAAAACTTGGGTTTAACATAAC
Source organism: Suricata suricatta (assembly GCF_006229205.1). Taxonomy (NCBI): domain Eukaryota; kingdom Metazoa; phylum Chordata; class Mammalia; order Carnivora; family Herpestidae; genus Suricata; species Suricata suricatta. Next base: position 70,584,503 of record NC_043702.1, read on the forward strand.
ACTCACAGTTTTCATAGTTTTGTCCCAAGACTCAAGGAAAGTTTTGATTCATAGGCTGTTAGGTGATAATGGTAATATTTCAGAAGCGTCTCTTCACTTGTGAAATTATTGTCATGATAAAATCAAAAGATAATGTCTTTCCATAAACTATCCCTAGGAGCTATTGTAAGAAATAAAATTACTGTGCTAGGTGAACCTTAAAGTGCCCAATATGTAATATTGGTCCCAGTATTCCCCTTTCACTAGATGTGGCTCTTTGGGTGGCTTGAGGAACATAAAAACTACTCTACATCACAGCATTTTAGGAGGTTTTGTTGCTGCCTGGTGCCTGGAGTTCTATGGGATCAAAGCAAGGACAGTTTCAACCTCACTCCCAAAACAGAGGTTTCAAGCAAGGCTCACATAAAAAGGAGACCTAGTTCTTCCTTGGTCTAGCATGTCACAATTCTCTCCCAGTTTGACCAGTTCCTAATCCAGCATTGAAGCTCCCCACATTATACAGCTGAGGCATGAAGCATAATCAGGGAGGTCAAAATAACTTTACCAGCCAATGTCCACCAGCCCTGCGACCTTCTGCCTTAGCTCAGAGATGTCTCTGGGGAGGAATCTATCATTTTGTGATCTTGTAGTCTCAAATGACATCACACCAGGATATATCAATAGACTCAGGGTTCTGTAAAACCTTGGCAGATAGGTGGTCCCCCTTGTCCTCAAGTAATGTGGCAGATACTCAGAATTATATTCATCCTACAGATAACCAGGGAAGAGGAGATACAGTTCTAAAATAAAAGGGGGTAGGCTATCATAAACAGAATGCAGGCTAGAATAATACTGCATCTCAGAAAATTCAAGAAGCTCTGTGCTTAGGAGGGAATCCAGAGAATCTTCTCAATTCAGATCAAAGCTATTCTCTCAGTAGGGGAATCTGTGGGTTCTTATAAGAGAAATTTAACATGAAACCTCTTCTCCAGTGTTTCCTAATCTAATAATATACTGATCTAAAGAGCTAAGAGTGGGGAGGAGTAGACACAGAAGAATGATAAAAAAGAATTAATTCCCAAACTATAAACTCTACGTCTTCAGGATTGTTGAGATTTAAAGGGGCCAATGAATAATACCTGTGATAGGCAGTCTCCTAAAATGGGCCCAGAGATTGCCACCCTCCTGGAATACAGTCTGTATGTAATCACCAGGACTATAAATACTGTGGGTTAGGTTATATTATATGGCACAACCTTGAGAAAGGAAGATCACTTGGATGGACTTGACCTAATCTCCTGAGGTCAGAGTTTTGAAAGTACAGTTTTCCATGGTCTCAAGAAGCGTCGTCAGAGACTTGAAGCATGAAAAGGACATGACATAACATTTTGGCTTCAAGGTGGAGGATGTCATATGGCAAGGAATGTGGGTGGACTCTAGGAGCCAAGAGTGGCCCTGGCTGACAGCCAGAAGAACAATGAGAACCTGTAACCTCTAGTTCTATGACTATAAGGTACTGAATTTCTGCCCAGAACAAGAATGAGCTTGAAAGCCTATTTTTGGGGGGTTCAGTCAGTTAAGTGTCAGACTCTTGATTTTGGCTCAGGCACAATTTCACGGTTTGTGAGTTTGAGCCCTGCATTGGACTCTAAGCTGACAGTACAGGTCCTGTTTGAGATTCTCTCTGCCCCTCCCCCACTTACACACATTCTCTCCCTCTGTCTCTCTCTCTCTCTCAAAAAAAAAAAAAAGAAAGAAAGAAAGCATATTTTTCTCTAAAGCTTCCAGATGAAAACTCAGTTTTGCCAACACTTTGATTTCAGTATTGAGATGGTAAAGGCAGAGGGCCCAGCCACATGATGCTGGACTTTTGACTTCTCGGAAGGAGTCTGAGCTCATGAGTGTTTTTAAGCTGCTAAGTTGGTGGTTATTTGTTTCACAACAATTAAAAAAAAACTAGTACAGTTTTTGGTATCTGGAAGTGAATTGTTGCTATAACAAATACCCAAAAATGTGAAAGTAGCTTTGGAGTTGGGAAGTGGGAGGAAGCAGGAAGAATTTTGAAGCACATGATAGGAAAAAAAGACAAGAATGCCTTGAACTGACTTAGTAGAAATGTGAATGTTAAAGATGTGGATGGTGAGTCTCAGAAGGAAGTGAAGAACAGACTACTGGAAACTGGAGAAAGGATGATCACTGTTACGTGATGGCAGGAATTAATTCTGTGCTGCAGTTAGGTAGAAGACCATTTCTGAGTAATGAACCTCACAGGTGATGAACTAAGAAGATTTCTGAAGCACTGAAGGTATCACCTGGGTTTTTTGATACTTATAGTTAAAAAGGAGAGATTTTATGTTTTGGGAAGTTTTCAACCTATCTAAATGGCAAAAGACTCTAGAGTTAAGAGATCATTTCTGCCATCATGCCATAGAGAAAAGGCTAAAAGTATGAATATACAACACTTAGTTATAGCCTAGAAAAGATCACAGGGTCAGAGTATTCAGTCTTACAAAAGACCCTTCCAAAACATTAAGGGTGTTTCTTATAGATCTTCTCAAACTAGAGAGCCTCTGGGAAGTTTAAGGACAATTTCCTTCAGCCACCTCAAGGGAAAATCAAGGAAGAGAAAGGATTATCTCAAAAAGACCTGTTGGTGTGTGGTTTTTGTCTAATGGAGTTAATTCCCATAAAATCTGCAAAGGCTCACTTGGTTCTTGAGAAAGTTTTATCAGAAACACTGCCAGCTTGGACTGAAACAGACAGAGTGAGTATGAAGTGAAAGGAGGCTCATAGATCTCCCAAAATTCTAGTGGCAGGAAGCAGGCTAATAAAACTACTCAGGAACTTCAAATTCCTAACACTTCTACGACTGGACCAAAGCCACCTACTTAGGCTCAGGAAAAGCTTCTCTTCACTTCCCACCATGTTTTATGTAGAATAGTTGTATCAGCTCCCAGTAAGATATATTGACAGTAAGATTGTTTATAAACTCAAAGAGGCCACTAAAGGTCCAAATGGGATAATCATTTATCCATTTATTCAATAAGTATGTATCAAGCATCTTTGATGTGATACACATTATACCCAGTCCCTCATGCAATTATAAGAGGTCACCCCACTCAAACAGAAATTGCCCCTTTTCTCATATCTTTTTAAAGGAGTGTTTACCTGCTCCACCACAAGGATAATATGCAATTCTTGTTTAGGTCAGTAGAAGCTTTTAATAATAACAAAGAAGGGTTTCTTTTATCTCCAAATTTTATGAGTGTAACAGAAGGGTTAATAGAGAAAAATTTTAAATACAAAATGGAGTGAACTAGGTAGAGTTTACAATTAACTAAATTAAACAGGACTATATATAGTAAATTAAATATATGTGCATAGATACACACTATTTACAAATGGATATATTTGTGTATATACATACACACACACACAATTACAGTGTAACTTTCCTGCCTCTCTCAGTGGGTGGTGATAGGTGAGGGAGATTAGGACAGCACCTTTGCCCTCATTCATGCCAAGACCTCTTCTGGTATTTCCTGGTTCTGTATGAGCAAACCATACTTTGAGAATCTATCCTCACATCATGGCCCATGCTACTCTGAGTGCTTCCTACTGTGAATCCTCTTATGTCAGTACAGTTATTAGTTTCGCTACAGTTGATCAAAGTCCAGGCCTTAGCATAGGAACTTTTTTTGCCTTGATTGACTCCAGTAAGGTTCACCAACTATCAATTAATTTTTTTTAAATTTTTGTTTAGGTCTTTAGCTGCTACCATATACATTTGTATACTGCAACATACAGAACTGTCCTATGCAATTTCCTTCAAATGCCTGTGACTGATTATCTTTCATTTCCAGTAAATACTCTCCTATTGTAGAGGGAGTGTGATATAGATTTTGAGGAGTTAGGTAGTGGAAAAAAGGACCTTTAAGATCAGAGCACTGCCTGGAAAACATCCCCTGACAGAGGTGCCTCTGAGATGGCACCTCCTAGTCTAGACCCTTTGTTTCTTCCACATTCTTTTGTCTCATGCTGCTCTTTCTCAACCTTGACTAAAGGAGTGGTATGTGTTTGAGAGAGATTGTGATCTAAATGGATCCCACTTGGATTACAATGACTTAAGATATAAAAATTGTAAATTTATGTAATACATCACTGAGGACCAACTGAATTGTAAACATACAAAAAAACACAGCATTCAGCAACATAGTAATCCAATGACATTCAAGTGATTTAAAATGGGTTTACAGCACTTTTTTACATTTTCATAAAATGGAGAATATGAAATGTAAAAACTCTTATTGATGCCTTGGACCTTGAACATATGTCTTTGAAATTCTCTGAACTCCAGTTTGGTCTCTGCTCTAACACACACCCACCTAACTCTCTCACTGCAAGCATCCACTTTGTAAAGGAATCCCCTGCCACTAAAGCCAAATATCCCCAGCTGGTTGAGGCCCAATCTGTTGAACTACTTCCCACCCTCAGTTTTGTGGTTCTCTCAATTACCAACTCCTAGAAGTGTGAAGTTCCAGTAAAAGTTTGAGATGGTGTTGTCTTTTAATTATTGGTCTTTTTATTTGGGAATCTTATGAAACACTCCAAACATGGGAGCTATCAACCCTAATGAGTAAATTAACTATTAGGATATTATAATTAAAAGGAGAAGATAGTTAATGTATATTTTATGTAAAAATGACTCCAAATAAACTGGAGATCAGAGTTTCATTTTCTGAATTTTTAGTATTAATCCTCTGAATAATATTGTTTAAGTAAAGAAAGTAATGTAATTGTAATGGGAGTTTTAATTATCCAAAAGAAGTCAAGGATCATATAATTTAAAAACATCCTTAACATTTCTTATTTTGTTATTAAAATTTAGAAATGAACATTAGCATAAGCTTATTAATTAACTGATTCTAACATCCTAAGATGAGACTGAATAAAGAGCAACTCTCAGCATGAATCAGCAGGTGACATACTGATAGGATAGTAGTCTAAGAACCTCACTTTTCTAGTGTCCACTGTCTTTTAAAAGTGAAAATTTCTAGGTGATGTCAGCAGGATGGTGACCTAGGTCACTCCTGACTTCATTTCCCCTCAGAAAAAGAACAATTAACTTCTATTCAAGAATAAGGCACCACTGGGAGAACCCTAGAACATGGGGGTGAGGCTGAAGCAGCCCCTTGCCCCAGAAACCATGACAGACTGCATTAGAAGGGTAAGAGAAGGGACCACACATTGACACTGAATTGCCCTTCCCCCAGGACAGAGCAGCACCACACAGGTCTCCCTTGGACCTCCATTTTTTCTAGTGGAAAAAGACCAGGAGGGATAACCAGCCTCTCCCAGCATTGTGGGTCATTTTGTGGGAGCCCCTCCTCTGATCTCATACAATAGGGATTCCAGGGAATCACCAGGGGCCCAGCCACTAGGCATCTGTGATGGAGAAGGTATGTGTGGGGGAAGGGTACTGGGTGGGGGGCTTGCAACAACCAGCACACAGGTCTTGGCAGACTGAGTTCATACTTGCAGTGCCCATGTAGTAATCCCAACCAGCAGTTTTGCTTATCTTCAATACCAAATTGGGGGTACAGATGTGTCTAATTTGGATCCTCAATTAAGAAGTTTTGGCTACCCTAGAGCCTGGTTTGTCTGTGTGCAGTCAGGGTGCCTCACCCACTGTGGTAAGTGTCTCCATTTAACCAGAAGGGATTATAGCAACTTCTGGAAGCTGTGTTGTTGAGTGTCACTGAGAGGTGGGTGGATAAAGCTGATAGTCCCCAGAGCAAGGCCAGTACAGGGCATGGACGCTTCCTGGGCTATGCATAGGCAGGGGAATTAATTTATAGACAAGTCTGAGGATAGCTACTGGACCATCAGAACTAGAAAGCCTGTTTGGGGATTTGAGAGCAGCTTGGAGTATCCCCTCCTTCTCACATTCAGTCAAGGGTGCTGAGACACAGCCCTAGCTACTATGGAGAGTGTCTTCCAGTCTCATCTGACTAGAAAGCCTGGTTGAAAACACCTGAAAGCTGTAGTCCTATTTAAATGTTCTCAGTCAATAGCAGACCATCCCCCCATCCCTGTCTTCAGAGTTTGACCAGTTCCCTCACACAAAAATAGGCCATAATATCAAACCCCACCTGCCTGAAGTCATTACTAGCAAACACATTCGGAAACTCAAACCAAGCTGACTGATGAAGAACTGTCTCTGCCAAAGCAAACCTGGATAGTCTGCAAGATGAGCCCCATCACTAAAATGCTCAGAAACCAACATAGGGAATCGGGGATCATGAAAAATCAGGTAAACATGACACCACCAAAAGAAACCAATAAAACTCTAATAACTGACCCTAAAGATAGGGAGATCTATGAACTCTCAGAGAAGAAATTCAGAATAATATTCTTAAGGAAGTTTAGTGAAGTACAAGTAAACAGACATCAAAACAAAATTAGGAAAATAGTACATTAGCAAGGACATGGAAACCATCAAAAACAAACAAACAGAAAAACCCACCCAAACCCAAACAAACAAACGGAAATCCTAGAGTTGAAAATACAGTAACTGACTTGAAGAATTCAACAGAGAGTTTCAGAAGTGGACTCAACATTCAGAAGAAAGATTTAGCAACTGAGAGGATAGGACATTGGAAATTACCTAGTTAGAGGAGAAAAAGAAAAAAATGAAAAATAGTATTAGAATATGAGGAGAAAAAGAAATAAAAGTGTAAAACATATTAATTCTATCAAAGTTATTAGTTTAAAATAGGGTATTATAAGTTTGATATATTTTAGTGAAACCTGATGGTAACCACAAAGGAAAAATTTGTAGTAATGACACAAAAGAATATGAGAAAGAAATAAAAAAATATCAATACCAAAGGACAGCAAAAGTCAAAAAAAGAAGGATAAGAAACAAGGAACAATGGATCTGCAAAATAACCAGAAAACAATTAACAAAATGGCCATCAGTAGCAGATTCTTACCTATCAAATATTTACTACTTTAACAGATTAAATACCCTAATCAAAAGATATATAATGACTGAATGGATTTAATAAAAAAACGAAAACCAAGACCCAACAATATGCTGCCTACAAGAGACTCACTTTAGTCTTAAAGAGACACATAACATGAGAGTAAAGGGTGGGATAGAGACATTTCAAGTAAATAGTAACCAAAGCCAACCAACCAAGCAACAATAACAAACAAACAAACAAACAAAAAGAACAAAAACAAACAAAACCCCCAAAATAGCTACACTCATATCTGATAAAATAGACTTTAGACTTTGAACTAAAAATGATAAAAAATAGACAAAGGTGGTTATGTAATGATAAACTGTTCAAGACATCAAGATTATATAACAACTGTAGATATTTATGTGCCCAACATTGGAGCACCTAAATATGTAAAGCAAAAACTAAAAAAGCTAAAAGAAGAAATAAACAGTAATACAGTAAATAGTTGGGGACTTTAATACTTTACTCTAAACAATAAAGAGTTTTCCAAACAAAATCAGTAAGGAAACAGTGGATTTCTACATTATAGAACAAATGGACCTACCAGACATATACAAAACATTCAACAGCACAGTACACATTCTTCTTAAGAGCACATGGAGCATTTTCTAGGATAGATCTTACTTAGGCCACAAAACGAGTTTTAGCAAATATAAGAAGGTTAAATACATCACATTAAGAGCATGAAAGAAAATGATTGTATGATCATCTCAATAGATGCACAAAAAGCATTCAGCAAAATTCAATATCCATTCATGATAAAAACTCTTAAATCAGGCAAAGAAAGAACATCTCTCAATATAATAAAGCCCATATAAGACAAGCCCACAGCTGTTGAAGATTTTCCAATAGGCAGTTTAAAAAGATTTTTTTCATTAACTCAAGGTATTAATTTTTGGTTATAGTTTCTAAGTCTTGGTTATTCATTGTAATTTGATTTAATTTACAGACATCTGTATAATTCTTGCTATCCCAATCTTCTGCCACTACCATTTCTTTCATCTCTTCTAGATCTTATTAACCTGCAAATATGTCAGTATGACTTCTATTTGAAAAACTACTCTTCCTTGGCCCTGCACCCCCTTCCCTTAGAAACTGTATCATTCTATAGCCTACACAGTTTGCAACTTCTTTCCACTCCTTCTCTCTTGAGCTATTTTGTCTCTCCACTCCAGCTAAGCTGTGTTTACTAAAGTCATCACTGATCTCCATGTTGCTAATTCCAGGAGTCAGTTCTCAGTCCTTACTTTACTTGAACTATTAAGAGGAAGTGATCCATCCCTACTCCTTGGAGACTGGGCTTCCAACTTGATACTTGGGCTTCTTGGAGGCCATTTTGTCTTTGCTCTTTTATGTCACTTCATTGTTTTACCTCACTGATTTCTCTTTCTCAATAAATTTGAATGAATCCTTCTCATCATTCTAACTTCTAGGCCTTGGAGTGTCCCAAAGGCTCAGTCCTCTATGTATATATACTTCTGGGGTGATCTCAATCAATGCAAAATTATTTACATGTCATTTATATGCTGACAAATAGCAATTAACATCTCTGGTCTAGACTTCTTTCTTGAAGTCCAAATTTACACATCCCACTGCCTCAAACCTAGAATGTCTAAAATGTATTCTTGTTTGTCCCTCCTACTTACTCCTTCCTCAATTTACTTTGTCTCAAAAAAATGGAAACCTAGCAGTGCTATTTCTCGGTCATAGGGGAGTTCTATTGATAGTTTTTTGAGGAACCTCCACACTGTTTTCCAGAGTGGCTGCACCAGTTTACATTGCCACCAACAGTGTAGGAGGGTGCCCATCTCTCCACACCCTCGTCAGCATCTATAGTCTCTTGATCTGTTCATTTTAGCCATTCTGACTGGTGTGAGGTGGTATCTCAGTGTGGTTTTGATTTGTGTTTCCCTGATGATGAGTGATGTTGAGCATTGTTTCATGTGCCTGTAGGCCATCTGGATGTCCTCTTTGGAGAAGTGTCTGTTTATGTCTTCTGCCGATTTCTTCACTGAGTTATTTGTTTTTTGAGTGTGGAGTTTGATGAGTTCCTTGTAGATATTGGATACTAGCCTTTTATCTGATATGTCATTTGCAACTATTTTTTCCCATTCTGTCGGTTGCCTATTAGTTTTCTTGATTGTTTCCTTTGCAGTGCAGAAGCTTTTTATCTTGATGAGGTCCCAATAGTTCATGTTTGCCTTAATTTCCCTGCCTTTGGGGATGTGTTGAGTAGGAAATTGCTGTGGTTGAGGTCAAGGAGGTTTTTTTCCTACTTTCTCCTCAAGTGTTTGGATGGATTCCTGTCTCACATTCAGGTCCTTCGGCCCTTATGACCCAGAAATAGCACTGCTAGGGATTTACCCAAGGGATACAGAAGTGTTGATGCATAGGGGCACATATACCCCAATGTTCATAGCAGCACTGTCAACAATAGCCAAAACATGGAAAGAGCCTAAATGTCCATCACTTGATGAATGGATCAAGAAGATGTGGTATATATATACAATGGAGTATTACATGGCAATGAGAAAGAATGAAAAATGGCCATTTGCAGCAAAGTGGATGGACCTCGAGGGTGTCATGCTAAGCGAAATAAGTCAGGCAGAGAAGGACAGATACCATATGTTTGCACTTATAGGTCTAATAGGAGAACAGGAGAAACCTAACAGAGGACCAGTGGGAGGGGAAGAGGGAAAGAGAGTTGGGGAGAGAGAGGGACACAAAACCTGAGGGACTATTGAATACTGAAACCGAACAGAGGGTTGAAGGGGAAGGGGGAGGGGGGAAAAGAGGTGGTGGTGATAAAGGAGGGCACTTGTGGGTAAGAGCACTGGGTGTTATATGGAAACCAATTTGACAAACTATTAAAAAAATAATAAAAAATAAAAAAATAAAAATTTTCACTTGTGGTAAAGCAAAAAAAAAAAAAAAAAAAAAAAGGAAACCTATTCTTTCAGTACTCAGGCCAAAAGCCTTGGTATTATCTTTGATTCTTATTTTTCCCTTGCACACTTCATACTGATAAGTTGTCATAAATAGAAGGCTCTATCTTTTCAATCAGAGCTAGTATTTTTAAAAATGTTTAACATTTATTTATTTTTGAGAGACAGAAAGAGACAGGGCATGGGTGGGGGAGGGGCAGACAGAGAAGGAGTCATAGAATCTGAAGCAGGCTCCAGGGTCTGAGCTGTCAGGACGGAGCTTGAGGCAGGGCTCAAACTCATGAACTGTGAGATTATGACCTGAGCTAAAGTTGGACCAACCGAGCCACCCAAGTGCCTCTCAGTTGGATCGATTACAATAACCTCTTAATCCCTAATTTCTCTGCTTCCTCCTTTTCTATTCCCACACTCTTTCTTTAGTCTATTTTCAGAAAGCAACCAGAGATGTTTCTAAAATTTTCTTCATATTATGTCACTCCCTACACCACACTCTATATCTCTTCGAATCTCATAGCCTGCCACTTTCCCCCTCACTCATCCTGTGGCAGCCATACCAGTCCACTTCCTCCCTCTCAAACACCCTGGTACTGGTTCTTTTAGGGTTTTGCATTAGCTGTTTCTTCTGCCTGGAATCCTACTCTCCTTGATGCCTGCACAACTCACTCTCTCTCTTCCTTCAAGCTTTCACTCCAGTATCATTTTTAGAGAGACTGTCCATCCTCAGTCACCAACTTAAAATAGCATTCTCCTTCCCTGTCACGCTGCCCTTTTACTCTATTTTATTTTTTTAGCACAGATCCCACCTGACACCTACCTATTTATTTGTTGGCTGTCTTCTCTTTCTCTTCTAGGATGTAAGCCCCATAAAAAAGAGGGGTTTGTCTGTTTTCACTGTTTTATCTCCAGTGCCTGGCATAAGGCACTCAATAAATACCGCTTGAATGTATGCATGTGATGAATTGGTAGGATACAACCCAACTTTAATGCTGAGGTGGAGAGGAAACTATGCCAAGCCAGGAGGCCCTAACAAGGTGGGGTGACCTTGGGCAATTTATGCAGGCTCTGTGGGATTTTGCCTCCTCAATTGTAAAATGAGGTGTTTGGATTAAGTGATTGCTAAAATCACCTCAGCTCTAAGAAGTTATGATTGAATGACTCTGAGGCTTGGTTACTTTTCACTTCTCACTCTCTGTGACACCTCAGGCTGGGAAATACAGCCTCCTCAGTGTATATACTCCCTTTCTAATGAATAGTGAAAAGGGAGAAATTAGACAAGCTTACAGACAAACCCACTTTAACAATATCAACATATGACATGATCATTATGTAATATTTCAATGCCCATACTGAAAATAGTCCTTATTTCTAACAAAGATATGACAGTTATTTTTTAATCCACCTGGCATTTCTATTAAGAGGGAGATAACTAATGTGTTTACCTCAATACTTTCTTGGCTCATCATTGTTCTAAGAACATAAGACTACATCACAGCAGAAAATTGCTATTTCCAATTCAAGTAGGCAACTCTGCTGTGGGAAAAGGCTCACATAAGTGGCCAAAGTGAACACCACCTAAAAAGAGGCTCATTTCACTTATTTATTTGTGCATATGGACATCACCTATGTCGAAGCAGGTTATAATAAGAAACATTAATACTATTGTGATGGACATCCTCCCCTTGGATCTATCTACTCTCCATTCTTTCCTGTGGCCCAGGGAGTTATGTTATGTGGCTCCCTTGACCCTTGACTTCTGGTTGGATTCAGTCAAAATGGAACACTAGAGATCAGCTTAGGAAGGAGACTGAGGTTGGGAGGGTTGTTTCCCCTGCTCCTAGCCCTGCAGAGTTGTGTTGACCAACTGTGTCCTCCACCAAAGCTCTCAGCTCCTGTCGGCCTCCCCCTCTCCCCCCACCCCCACATAGCTGTATCTCACTCTGGTCAGTGGGTGGTAAAGCAGCCAGGCTATTGCATGAGGTCTTGTGACTGCCCTGAATTCCAACCCTCCTTTGTCAATTGTCCCCTTATTATATTCTTCTTGATTTATTCTAATTTTGAGTGTGCCATCTGTTTCCTATTAAGAATCATTAAAATAGAAAATTAGTAAGAGAATGTAAGACAAAAAATTAAGAGGATGGGAATATAGTTATGTCAGCAAACCAAGACTAAAATGGGGTGCTGTAATTGAACATGGTTAAAGTTAAAAGGAAGCATTCAGCTCTTATTTGCTAATAATAGACAACATCCCAGCACATCAGGAGCTGACAGCGTGTACTGGGGGGAGGGAGGCAAAGCACCCAGCGGGTAGCATTTTTAGTAGAACTGCTTTACAGAAGAATCTAAATCAATCCTCATATGATATTGCATCAACCTTTATAAGGGCTATGATATAAAATTAAATCATAGTCCTGTGAAACTTTTTCTAGAAAAAGTGCAAGATACTGTGTGCAAGGTGATAAGAGTGAAATATTTTAAAAAGGGAAATACAATGTTCTTGTCATCTGACTTGGTATAGAAATATAGTTTGGAAACTTCAGGAATGAATAATCGTCAAATCCTTCGAAATATTGATATTTCCTGGCCAAACTTTTAAAAAACATACTTTTATAATTATAAAGTATGTCCATTGTAGATAGTTTGGAAAATACAAACAAGCATGCAAAATACAATAAAAGTCACCCCAAGTCCTAAACTAGATGAAAAGAAAATTATTAACAATGTCCATATATTCCTTTTTCTATATACGTGGGGAATTTAACTTACCTAGAATCACACTGCATATACTATTTTTAATCTATTTCTTTACATTTATTGATATGTCTTATATATCTTGTTTTTCTACCACATAATTTTTAGTGTTTACATAGTGTTTCATTATGTGAAATATTGCACTTAACCATTTTTTCAAGCTTATTTATTTTTTTATTTATTGAGAGATGGAGAGCACGTATGTGTGTGCAAGCAGGGGAGGGGCAGAGAAAGAAAAAGGGAGATAGAGCATACTAAGCAGGCTCCGAGTTGTCAGTACAGAGCCTGATGCAGGACTTGATCTCATGAACTATGAGATCATAACCTAGGCCTAAATCAAGTGTCAGACGCTTAACTGAGCTACCCAGGAGTCCTGCATTTAACCAATTTCTTATTTTGCAATATTATATTATTTCCAAACTTCCACCTTTTTTAAAAGAATATATTTTTTAAATTTTTAAATGTTTTTATTTATTTTTGAGAGAGACAGAGTACTAGCAGGGTAGGTGCAGAGAGAGAGAGAGACAGACAGACAGACAGACAGAATCTGAAATAGGCTCCACCCAGGTTCTAAGCCGGAGCACTGAGCCCAACTCAGGGCTCAAACTCATGAACCACGAGATCATGACCTGAGCCAAAGTCAGATGCTTAACTGACTGAGCCACCCAGGTGCCCCAATCTTTCACTTTTTTAAAGCTGCAATGAACATACCTCTACCTGATCTTTGCAGATGTCTCTGCTTATTAATTCGTAAACTTTGTTTCTTAATTCTTAAGGCTTTTGCTATTTATTTTTTTATTCTTCAGAAAGAATATAACAATCTACTCTGTTATTAGTGGTGGATGTAATTGTTTACCAGGTTGGAGATTGGTGGCAAAAATGTTCAAGTGTAGGACACTGATAAGTAGCTGAAATACAAATAGTCTGAATTGCAGACTGAAAAGAGTTCTATTCAAATAATCCAGCAGGATGGTGGCAAATTTGATTTTGTATTGTATTCTTACCCATGTAGAGATTTTTCAATCATTTGCATAAAGAATGTCATGTAAAGTAATTCTCTTGGGGCCAAATTTTTATTCAGAAGCTCCAGCAGATCCTGGGTTGAAGCCCACAGAGATCTCCATACCATAAGTATAGAAGAGATAAATCTTGGCTAAAGGGTTTTGAGGATGGAGGTGACAAAATGTCCATCTTTAGGGAAAAAAATCTTTAACCTGACTCTGATGGACAATCTGATTTAGAGAAATACGATGCCTTCAGGCTCTTTTGAGATTAAATGCACCTCCACCCCACACATGATGTAGTCGGTAGACTACTGTTTGTCTAAATGGATGCTTTATAAATAGTTTTGGATTTATATAAGTTGATATAAGAAAAGTATACAATGTTGCTTTTCTATATTTGTTTTTCACTGGATTCATTTGACAGATGCATATCATGTACTTTTCATTTGCTAGATGCGTTGCTAGATACAAATAAATAACACAGCATAAGACATGCTCCTTACCTTTCAGAAACTCACAAAAGTGTAAAAAATTATATGGTAAAATTTAGATGCTTGTCAAATTTATTGTATAGAAATAAGAGTCATACTTCAATTAGTGACAATTTTATGGGATACAGGCTGATCTACATGGAGCAAATGGAAAAAAATTAAAGTAAAAAAAATGAATACTTTCTATTAAGAGATCTTGCTGATTTTATATGTAACAATATCACTATTTTGTGAGGGTGCATATTCCAGACCAAAAGTAGAAAAGAGATCTGTAAGATGCAAAGAATTAACTATGTAAATTAGAATTTAGAAAATGGACTAAAAGGTGCTCTATCTCCATATCTTATTAGTAATGGCACTGAATATTTTGAACTTCCTATTTCATACATTTTATGGATCTAGTTAAGAATAATGAACTCCTTCTGAATAAGTCATTAAAGTCTTTGAAATAATGACCTTGAAGCAAGGTATAGAAGTTTGTTCAAAGACTCAACATCACACACATTGCTTGAAATCAGAGACCAAACTGTCTTCCTTCTATAATGTTTGAGCCCTAACTTTTTGCTTTCTATGTATAAACAATAAATTCTTATTTCATGTTGAATTATAATAATTATTGGACTGAAGGAGTGAAAAAATATAATTTGATGGTTGTGTAGTAGTATTAATCCGAGTTTTTAAAAATTAAACTTTGAGGTTCTCCAATGCTGTAAATATTGTTTCTTAGTGGAGTTTTTAATAGGAAACATATTGTTTGGAAGATTAGAAAGGTAAGGTAGGATATAAAAGTGATCTCAAATTCTTCGAAAAGTTAGCATAGCATCATTTTAGAGAACAGTTTCTTCAGGTTATTTACACTTTTACTAGTTTAACTTTACCCAAATGAACAAAATGTGGAACAAGGAAAGGGGAACATCACCAATAAGAATCTGAGATTACAGAGGGGTAGTAATGAGGGCCTGTTTTGTTTTTCATAAAAACAAGCTTTTTCTAGAAACTTCATCTGTGGAAGTCAAGGAACAAGCTTTAATTTCACTTTTTCTCATTTGAACTAACTTTCTGATTTCCCTATCACTGGAATGTTACAATTATCACTCAAAAAGTTAAACACAAGGTATTTGAAATCTGTGTCTCACCAAATGTCCCAAAGGGCTAGTTAAATAT
This sequence comes from Suricata suricatta, assembly GCF_006229205.1. Lineage (NCBI taxonomy): Eukaryota > Metazoa > Chordata > Mammalia > Carnivora > Herpestidae > Suricata > Suricata suricatta. The sequence goes on from NC_043702.1 coordinate 70,599,865, forward strand.
CCTTTGCCTTAACTTTAGTTTGAGGCTTTCAAAGCCAATAATTCTTGACACACATATTTCCCGCTCCTATTAATTGATGAAAAGTGAATGTAACTGTCCTTAGGGAAGTGCTAAGTTCAGACTCTACCATTCTGCAAATAAAACTGCTGGCCTTGTTCCCACAACTTTGTTAGTCTCAGACTAGAGACCAGAAGAAACTTCCATTCACCTAATGATGATCAATTAAGCCCTATTATGTGTCAGACATGATACAAGGCACTATAATGTGAAGATGAATAATGTGAACCAATATGGAAAGTGCTATGCTAAGGATACATAAATAGTACCTTAGAAGGTACACCTATGTCTGGAGGAGAGGAGAAGGAGGAAGGCTGAGAAAGTAGTGCTAAAATTGCATCTTAAAGGGTGGATAAGAGGGATTTAGCAGGCCACGTGTAGGATAGACCATGCCAGGCATATAGTAAACGCTTAAATCTATCAGTAACAATGCAGCACAGAGTCTCATGAAAGCAAATCAAGGAATATAAGTCAGGACAAAGAATGGAGAGTGATAAACCTTCACCAAGGGTCACTGGTGTGCCAAGGATGGAGCTAAGATTTTTTTCCTAGAGAATTCAGAGGAAGATTCAAGGAGAAGATTTGTTTTGGTGATAAAGGTAGAGTAAAATTGACAGGTGGAAGAGGGAAATGAAGTTGTTTTAGTTGAGAAAACTTTGCAACATGGACACCTTTTTTTTTTTTTCATTTATATCCTCACCCTAGAGATCTCATTTAGTCCTGTGGCATCAAAAAACATTTTTAATGGATATTTCCTTAATTTAGACTTCCAGCCCTGAATCGACCCTTAAGCCACCCATTTGCACCTTCACATGTTTATTTGGAATCTCTACTTCAAGGGCTTGCCATCATGTCAACTATGCAATGTTCAATACTAAGCTCCTGATGGTCTTTCTTTCTCAAACCTGTTATTCTTCCAGTATTCCATCTCAGTTATCGGTACCATCATTCAACCAGGTGCTCTAGCAAAAAGCTAGAAATCATCCTTGATTCCTTTTTTCTTCAGCTTTATTTAAAAATTTTTTTTTTCATGTTTATTTATTTTTGGGAAAGAGTGCAAACAAGGGCGGGGCAGAAAGAGAGGGAGACACAGAATCTGAAATAGCCTCCAGGCTCTGAGCTGTCAGCACAGAACCCAATGCGGGGCCCAAACCCATGAACCGCAAGATCATGACCTGAGCTGAAGTTGGACGCTTAACTGACTGAGCCACTCAAGTGCCCCTTTCTTCAGCTTTAATATCCAATTCCTCAGTGATCATGCTGATCCCACTCAAAAACCATCTCAGACATGAACACTTCATTTCCTGGTCCAAGTGATCATTTTTACCTTATTCGATCTCATCTTCTTGTTTCTCCTTTGCTCCTCTACTATCTATCACTCAATAGGAAGAGGTCTCTTTTAAAAATGAAAGTCAGATCATGTCACTCCCTGCTTTAAGCCTGTCAATAGCTTTTCTTTGTTTCTAGACCTAACCCCTTGCCTAATCATGTAACCCTCAGCTAGTTTCTCATTCTCACCTTCACGTGCTCCCACCACTTGCTCCAGGCACACTGGCTTCTTCCAGGTCCTAAAAATGCACAAGGTCTTTCCCACTTATTACTGTTGGACCTAGAGCTTCCACTTCCTGCTATAATCACCCTCATTTCTTCCCAGAATTGTCTCATTCTCATCTTTTAAATTTTGGTTCAAAGGTCATTACAAAAACATGCCTTATACTAAGAATTCTATGCAAAGTTTTCTAAATTGTTGCTATAATTATTTTCTTATTAGATGTATGATGTAATATTCTCTTCATTCATGTACGTATTTATTCTCTTTCTCTCTCTCTTCCTAGAAAGTCCTGGTAATATGAGGTAGAGACCTTATTTCTCTTTTAAGCACCATATCCCAAATATACAACACAATATCTGGCTTGCAGTATATGTTCAGTAAATATTTGTTGAACAAATGAAGGCCAAAGCCAGTAGTATCTTAAGACTATATAAATAAGGGTTGACAGAATCAAATACACAAAGAAATTATGCAAAATAAGGGTTGAAAAGGATAATTTCATTTGCTCACTTGGAAGTCTGTAGTGAGAGTAGTGAATTTGGAGGGAAGGCAGAGATAGGAATGTCACAGGCAAGGAGTAAAATAGGAGATGAGAATTGAGGAACAGTAAGATGCTTGACTGAAGAAGAGGACAATGAAGGGTGGTGCTACAATCTTTGGAGTCTAAAGAAAGTCCTTCTAAATTTGTGTAAATGGGTGAGATTTGTATATATTTCCATGTGAGTAGAAGGAAGTAGCATAGACCAAGAAGTTGAAGGTATAAGGGAGAGAGAGGTAAATGATGGAGTAAGTTTATGGAGAATATGGAATTAGGATCTGGAGCCCAGGAGAGATGTCTTGTACAAAAAAAGACACCTCTTTTTCTAAAAGGCAGGCATCAAGAAGGGTATCATTTACAGTCTCCATTTCCTCTGATAAAACTAAAAAAGGGGATGCAGATATGCAGCTTAACATAGTGAATGAGTTTTGGAACATGACCATGAGAACATAAGAGGAATGCTGATTATCAATGACGATTCAGTTAAAACCATAAATTTGGTATTGTTTTCTAGAGTATTCATTCATCAATCAAATGTTTGTTAGGTATATACCATGTTCTAGACCTTTTAGTTGATGTTGGAAGTGCTGAGATAAATAAATCACATTTTCTGAAGTGTAATGAGGGACAGAAACACATATACTAATTAGCAAAGCCTTGAGGCAAGGGCTATACTGGAGGAATAAAGTTATATGATCAGAATACTAAGGAAGATGGCAAAGGAGTGGTGAGGTTCTGGTCATAGAATCGATGGCTATAATTGAAGATTTCAGAATTGAAACCAAAATGTGCTTGATGATAATAGAATCCTGGAGGAAGGAGTGGATCCCTAGAATGGAGGAAGTTGTGGAACTGTAAGATTAGTAGGTTGGAGGGGCATTCAGGCAGATGCTGGCATTATCTAGGAAAGTGGAAGGGCTTGTTTTGGACAAGTCCTGTGTGGCTGTGGTCCAGATGTCTGAATTCTTCATGAATATTTGGGAATGACCTGGAAATTCACACATGCCAGTGATAAGGACAGGCAGAAAGTGATATAGCCATATACAGTTAACATTGAAATAAGAAGGCATTGTACTTGAGAGGAATATCATTGTGGTGTAAAAGTAGCAGTTAACAAGGAGGAAAATGCTTGAACCATTCCCCTGGCCCATGGGGCATCAGAATAAAAGCATCCTTCACTCGAGAGAATTCCAGTCAAAACAATGATGCAGTGGTCTGAAGTTTGAAGATGTAGAGGATTTTATGTGTGATGACAAGGATTTCAGAGAGCCCAGTAGAAAGCACTGAGAAATAATAAATTGTGCTCACATAAGAGAGGGAGGAAGGGAGAGAGGGAGATGGAGAGGGAAAGGGAGAGAGAGAGAGAGAGAGAGAGAGAGAGAGACTCACACTGTAGAAATGTCTGAGGATATTAGAGAGCTGGAAATTGAAATAATTGGTCCTGAGATACCAAAAGTCTCTGGTGTGACATATTTCTAAGGCCTGCAGAGGAGAGTGCACCAAATGGTATCTGTTTTCTTAGGACACCAGCAACCTGGTTGTCCAGGTTGGACCTGCAAGGGTTGGTCCACTTGTAGTCAAGGGATTGCTGACAAAAGAACCACTGACTTCCGTCCAACACCAACACTGAGAGTAAGTAAGCGAATGCCGGTCTTTTAGAACCTAGAGGAAAATGTTCTTTAATCCAATATTTGCTTTTTTAAAAAATTTTAGTTTTGGAGTTAACTTTACTTTCTCTGATTATGAAAGAAATACATATTCATTGCAAAACATAAGGTAACACACAAAAGTATAAAGTGTAAAATAAAGACCACTTAAAGCCCAGAGGGAGATGATATAATCATTGTTAACATTTCTGTATCTGGCACTGATAGAATGCCCTGGCTTTTATCAATCAAGACTCTGAAACACACCTTATTAGTCAGTGTTTCTTTCTCTGCTTCCCCTACCCTTGCTTTGTTATCTTTCTAGCTTCATCTCTGTTCTTCCCAAATTCAAATCAGTTATCCATGGAATGAAATCATGGTACTTTGCCCTCACTCAGTTACTTGTTATGCTTTGGGTAGAGGTCTCCATTGTGGCTGCTGGTGTGGCGGCCCTGTTGTAGAGGTGCTATAGCTGTGGTCATGTTGCTTGGAAGGCTTCCTTTGGTTCTCCCAGGGGTCAGAGACCCTGTTGCTAAGGCAAGTCTGGAAACCACTTAGTGTTTCATATCCACTTCTCAAAAGAGACAATGCCATGTTGGGTGTGAAGCTAACCTGTCCTCCATAACAGACCTTCTGGTGCCAGTCACTCATTATCATTCACCATCAGGGTGAACCAGTCTCTTGAGTCATACACAACATGGCCAAAGTGGATGAAAGGGCCTCTATCAAATACACAACTTCAGTAGCCCCATCTCTAGGGGAAGCTTGCATGATGGTTTCATCCTCCTGAAAATAGCATATGTATACTTCCAGTTTTCTCAGGCTGCCTCCATTTCCAGAGAAAGGGAATAAAATAGTCCTAGTAAGAACAATGCTTTCACCTTTTTGAGCTTGATAAATGTGTCCTTTATTTTACCACATAAGTCAGAACTACTATATATCACAACCCTGCTATTTTTTTCCTCTCCTCCTTCCTCCCACCTATCTCCTGCCACTTCCCCAGAAGCATAAAGCTTTCAACATCCTGCTGTCCATTAGCATAAATAAACTCATGCTTTTAAAGTAAGAATAGGTTTAATGCTATATTTGTTAAAGACTGCATTACCATAAGAGGATAAAAATATTCTTGAGTAACAGGTAGATCATATACTTTAGAGACAATAACATGCTTCTATTGTGGTTCCCTGAAAGTCAATTATTTTAGCCATAGATTTAGGCTTTAGATCTTAGCATAAGTTACATTTCCACTTCAGAAATTGTTAAACTATGCAGTTTCTCAGGACTTGTATTTTCAGGTTTTCATATTTATTTATTTATTTTACTATCAATATACTATAGGCAGATCTAACAAATGGAAAAGATAAGGTGCCATTTAAATTTAGTATTAGCTATAGGAACCACGGGATAATGTTGTTATAACTGTTCTCCTCATTTTAACACATATGTTGTTAATTTAAACTTTATGTAACCTTTATACAATAGATAAGAAAATACTGGGCTAAAAAAGAACAGAAGTGGCAAGAAATGGAAATGAGAGATCTTCAGCATCTAGAAGAACTGAAGAAATTAATGGCTGAACAGTCAGTAAAAGACAGAGAAAGGTAAAAGAAAAATCTTACGTTGCATAGTAATGGAGATGGTTAGGGTAAACAGTATCAGAGGGGCCATTTTTCTATACTTAATGTATTCTTCCAATATTTATAGCCACAAATAGATGTATTTCAGTCTCTTGTGTTCATGCACAAATCTCTAGTTTGCCATTTTGTTCCTTGGATGGCTTCCTAGTTAAAACCCTTACAGAGGATTTTACAGTATTTGATTGCCCACTGTGCACATGAAAGGATACAGGCTGCTACTATGACTTAATAAGTTGACCTAGAAGGAGGATACCAATATTCATGTAAGAAGGGATATCTATTTACTATGACAATTATACTGCATAGGTGATTCATTCTAGTATACTTAGAATGCATTCTATGTAGGAAAACACAGAGGATTTCTTGGAATGGTGTAATTTTAGAGCTGTAAAGGGCATTTGAAACCAACTAACCTAGTGTTCTCATTTTATGAATGACTACATTGAGAAATTAAAATTACTTTTCCAAGTTTACTGTATCAGTCAGGGTCAGTGAGGAGACAAAGATAACATAATAATTTGAATAGAGAAAGTTTAAGATAAGGAATTATTAATTCTAACAGAAAACCTCTGTTATATAAAGAGATAAAGAGAACTTTAAAGACAACTCCAGGGCTGAAGGAAGGTTCCCAAAAAAGAAATAAATATGGAAGTGCCCCACACCCCACCCTCTGTGGTCGAGATTCAGATCTCATTGTAGAAAGCATGGTTGTGGCACACTGAATGGTGGAGAAGTTCTTACACGGGCTCAACCAGATTTTTATCAGAATCACTGGAAAAGCAGGAAACACCCTGCCTAGGTGTAGGAGGCCAAAGCTGGAAGTCAATCATCAGGATGCTTGTAAAACTCAGTGGGAATCTGACCATGGGAGTGGCTCTGAAATTTGTTGGGAAACTGACCATTGGGGTCCAGTGGAACTCCATGGGTTCAGGTCAAAGAAAGTCCCTTCCTCCTTCAGTATCTTTCAAGAACCCCTTTCTGATGTGGCTTAACATTGTGCCAGCTGCGAGGGAGAAATAGTTACAGGGAATAGCTCTATTTTCATAGAGTAGGCAATGAAGGGTGGATTTGGAGTTGAGACAATAAATTGGTAGCCCACATAGCTATCTACTTTAGCTAGCTTCTGAGTAGATTTTCACAAGAGATAAATTAAGAATAGCTCTTTTATTTCATAATGGAAGTCACAATAGTTTTCTTTTACTCTTAGTCAATGTAAAAAACTTGCCTGGAACTCTATACCTTCTGCTCAATTTTGCTGTGAACCTAAAATTCCTCTAAAAATAAAATCAATTTAAAATTACTCCTTAGATTTATACATAATGTTGGAAGATATAGCCATTTTTTATTATTTGTTTGTTTAAAAGTTTATTTATTTATTTTGAGAGAGACAGAGACAGCATGAGGGGAGGGGCAGAGAGAGAGAGGGAGACAGAGAATCCCAAGCAGGCTCCACACTGCCAGCACAGAGCCCATTGCAGGGCACGAACTCACAAACCATGAGATCATGACCTGAGCTGGAACCACGATTTGGATGCGTAACCAACTGAGCCACCCAGGTGCCCTGCACTTAGCCACTTTATACAACTAGATTCACTTGTATCTAGGAAGCTTCCTCTGTGACCCATGGGACAATTACCTTAAATTCCAGTCACCAAGCTTGCAGAGTAAATCTGGAGTTAAAACATATATGCCAGGCTATTATTCCTAAACATTTGTGGGATAAAATTTACATCATTTTCTAGGTATCTCAGGATTTTAGAGTTCAAGGCTAAGAGGCAAAGCAGTCAATGACAAATCAGCCAAACAAGCACAAAGTACTTACCAGCAGATAGGCCATACCATGTGTCAGAGACAAAAATCCCACCAACAGCTAAGCACTAAAAAGCAAGGCAATGGTGGAGGTCAAAATCTAGATGGATAGTCTGAAGCCATGCTGGGGAAACAAGAGAGCCACAGGAATTAAAGGGGGTGGGAAGAACAGAACAGATGTGAGGTCCCAGCTTCTAGCAGACATGCTTCTAATAGAATCTCCCCTCACAGCCAGGGAGTTTCTTTGATTACAGAGCCATTTTGGTCTTTTCCTTCCTGTCCCAATAATTATCAAGATTAGCTGACTCAGAACTCTAGTTGAAAAGAAGAAAAGGAAAATCAGATTAATCTGCATTACATAACAGGAAAAAATAGGCATATTACAACATAGAGAAAAGAGTACTAAGGACTAGGAACCAGGGGACCAGGCTTTTAGTCTTCAATCTTCTTGGAGTAGTGTCTGACCTGGCCAAAGCCATTCAGCCTCTACAGGGCTCTGCTCTGTTCTAGTAAAATTGAACTGGACAACCTCTGAGGGCTAAGTAAGCTATCAACTTTTAAGGGCCTATGATCTGTATGTTCTACTCATGCAAAATGGAGATTCAGAGAGTTATGAATCTAGTTCTTTCATGCCATTGGGAAATCAGTGAGCAAGGCCATTAGAATATCAGGATCATACATCAAGAAATAGTTCCCAGAAAACTCTGGATGATGTTGTAGATTAAAGCATAGTCCTCATTCTGTGATTTAGGGCGATGGAACTCAACAGGTAAAAACTGCTGGTAGCTTTTGCCTCTGGCAAGAACCAGAAGTTGTATTCTTTTATAACCATCCTGACACTAAGAAATTTGGTTAATTTGTTTTTCTCTACTACTGAAATACAATTCACAAACCTCATGTTTAATATTTTAACTGGAGGCTCATTTTTTTCATACCAGAATAAAAGCTTAAAACAGTTTCCAGATCTGTTAAAAACATGGACACATGGCCTTGAGGATTTAAAATCTTCCACTGTTTATTTTCTTTTTCTAAGTTTTCATTCTAAGGTTAAGTTTCTTGAAAAGAGTGTCCATAAGTTAGCAGATATATTATGTTGAACCATAAGAAAAGTCCATTTTTGCACGTCAGAAATGGTTAAATATTAGCAGTTTCATGTGGTTCAACATAGAAAGATAAAGTAATTCATTTTACTTATTAATTACATTTTTCTTCTCAGTTATAATCTGCATTTTGCCCTCATTATTTTTTTGGTTTTGTTTTTGCCAAAGTTTCCACTATCCTCCTAATTTTCTAAGCCCTATTATCTTTGGGAGCATGCCAGAGAAGGTTAAGAAGGAAGGTTCTTTAATCAAGTTGTTGACATTGAAATCCTGGCTCTATTCTTTATAGCTATGTGACTTTTGGGTACGTTATTTCACTTGCCTATACTTAAGTTTCTTCATTTGTATAGTAAAGACATACATAGTATCAACTTCATATGACTGTTGTAAGGATTAAGTGAAGTATTGAATGTAACACACATCAAATATAAGTGATTAGTATCAACTGAATTCTTTAAGTTGATTTATTTATTTTGAGAGAGAGAGAGAGAGAGAGAGAGAGAGAGAGAGAAAATGCCAGCACACTGTCAATATAGAGCCTCATGTGGGGCTTGGGCTCACAAACCCCTTGAGATCACAACTTGAGCCAAAATCAGGAGTTAGATGCTTAATAGACACATTAGGAAAAGACCCCCTTTCTGAACCATGGCACTCAGCCAGACACGCAGCAGCAAAGCTGGAGGTCATTCCCTAGTCATACTCCTGGGCTGGTGTTGCTTTTGCAAAGCACAAACTTAAAAATGATACATAGCACCCCCTGCAAATAGACCTACCTAATTCTTTTAAAATAGCATATATTATCCACATTTCTTCTAAAATTTAGCCATCTGAAATATATTTCAAAGAATGATATGAGCTAAATGTCTCACTTTCATTTTTTGGTCTAAATTGATAGTCAACTCTCTCAACACCAATTATTTAATGATTCATCCTAACCCACTGAGTTGAAATGCCACCTTTATTATATATAATACTTCTAATTATACTTTCATATCCATATGGACTCTGATTAGATTAAATAAAAACTGACCTATATTTATATTTCTATATCAATACCACACTATTTTAATTTATCTGTTTTGCTATCTGATAGAGCAAGTATTCACTCATTCTTTTCAAAAATAGCTTTTCCTTTTTTTAAAAAAAATTTTAACATTTATTTATTTGTGAAACAGACAGAGATAGAGTGCGAGCTGGGGAGGGGCAGAGAGAGAGGGAGACAAACTCAGGCTCCAGGCTCTGAGTTGTGAGCACAGGGCCTGACGTGGGGCTCGAACTCACAAACTGTGAGATCATGACCTGAGCTGAAGTTGGCTGTTTAATGAATTGAGCCGCCCAGGTGCCCCATATTTTAATTATTGTTATATCAAATTTCATTTTTAATAATCTTGTCGATAGTTTGCATTGAGATTTTGTTAAAGAATGGTGACATATATACCAAATTAAATCTCCAATCTAGAATAATCCTTCCAGAGTAGCTCTCCAGTTCAAGTCTTCTCTCAGTTTCTTCAGTAGGGTTTTTTTTCTGGTCAAGGCTTGGAAATTATTTTGGAATAAGTAGAAACTGATGATCAAGAAGGTGATTCTAAATTTTCTTTAGTAGCTGAGTGAGGAAAAGTGTAGAACTAAGAAGTAGCAGTGGGGATGCAGAAATGACAAATGTTCATCAAGTATTTAGGTAAAATATGATGACTTGTTTCATTGGGAATGGAGTTTGAGGTAAGACAGAGGAAGAAGCATGATCCTGAATATTACTGAGCTATATCTACCCTTTTAGGATGGAAGCTTTAGTTTGTTTTCAGTCTCTTTTATTTTCTAATAAATTTGTTTGGCTATAGGTTCCTTTTTTTTTCTTCCTGTGTATCTTGGGCTCTATTCTATAAATTTTGAAATAAGGTTTCATTATCTAATTTCTATATAATTGACATTTCATTTTTGATGTCTTAACAATAAATTAGTACATATTGGAATGTTTGCAAAAGGCAAGGTTACTGATAGTTTTCAACTTTGTCTACTTGTCTATTTTCTGTCTTTCCATAACAATGTGCAAAAATTTAGAATGCTTTATGGGCAGCTACTAACCCTGCTACTTTTAATATTAAAAAACTCTCTTTATTGAATAATGATCCATATATTAATTCTCTTGTTTGCAGAGTACAATGAAATGATTTTTAGTAAATTTATATAGTTGCATAATCATGGCTATGTTCCAGTTTTATATTATTTACATTATCCCAGAAAGATCTCTCATGCCCATTTCCATTAATCCCGGTCCTACTCCCAGCCCCAAATGACTGCTAATCCATTTCTGTCTTAATAGATTTGCATTTTTAAACAAATTATACATAAATATAAACTTTATATACATTTATGTAATATTTATTTAAACCATTTTAATATTAATTTATTTTTAAGAGAGAGAGACAGAGCACAAGTAGGGTAGGAACAGAGAGACAGGGAGAACCCAAAACAGGCTCCAGGGCATCAGCACAGAGCCTGCTGTGGTGCTTGAACTCACAAACTGTGAGATCATGACCTGAGCTGAAGTCAGAGGCTCAACCAATTGAGCCACCCAGGCTCACCTATAACATTTTATGTAAATATAATAGATCTGGGTTCTTTCCTGTAGCATAATGTTTTTGAGGCTCATCCATGTTGTAGCATATATTGTTTTCTTTTCCTTTTATTACTGAATAGCACTCCATTTCAGCATTACTTTATAGATCTATTTTGTAGGACAATATATATATTTTTCCTCTTGGTGAGAGATTAACATATGCAGGATGATTAAACAAGTGGTGTTCAAGGGATGCCCGGGTGGCTCAGTAAGTTAACTGTCTGACTCTTGATTTCAGCTCAGGTCATGATCTCATGGTTCTTGAGAGTGAGCCCTGCATTGGGGCTCTGCACTGTCAGTGCAGAGCCTACTTGGGATTCTCTCTCTCCCCCTCTCTCTACTCTTCCCCTGCTTGTGAGTAGGCATGCACACTGTCTCTCTCTCTCTCTCAAAATAAATAAATAAATAAACTTTTAAAAAGTAGGGTTCAAAAAATATATAAAGTATGATATCAATTCTAAAAAGACTTTGTACTGAAGTCAAATATTTACTCACATCTCTCCCAAATGTGTGAAGAATAGTAACTGGTCTCAATCTCTTTATGAGAGGCTTTCCTGCAGGCTAGTGAAGAAAGGTGGAAACTTTTCAATTAAAATTATCCCAAGCTCTTTTCATCTCAAAGTGATCTCATTTTGGATTCTGTCTATCTGTTTAGATGGACAAAGTACAATCTAACCTCTGCTGGAGGGCAGGCAGCCTTCTTCAAGGAAAGGATGGAATAGCTGGTCAGCCTGTGGGTTCTGATACCCTGTAGGGGCCTCATTACCCTGAGCAGTTTCACCTCATGCCTCTACCTCCCCAGCGAACAAGGCAGTGCTACCCAATGGTAATATTATGCAAATCACACATGTAATTTTAAATTTTCTAGTAGCCACACTTAAATATGTAAAAAGTGACAGGTGAAATTTTTATTTTTTATTTTTATTTATTTATTTATTTATTTATTTATTTATTTATTTATTTATATTTAGTTTTGAGAGACAGAGAGAGACAGCGCGAGCAGGGGAGGGTCAGAGGGAGAGGGTGACACAGAACCGGAAGCAGGCTCCAGGCTCTGAGCTAGCTGTCAGCACAGAGCCTGCCGCCGGGCTAGAACTCATGAATGGTGAGATCCTGACCTGAGCCGAAGCTGGATGCTTAACCAACTGAGCCACCCAGGCACCCCGAAATTTTTAATAATAAATTTTATTTAACCCAATATATCCAGAAACATTATCATTTCAATATGCTATCAATATAAACTTTTATTTATTTTTTATTTTTGTTAGAGAAAGAGCATACATGGGGAATAAGGGCAGAGGAAGAAAGACACAGAGGGAGAGAGGGAGGGGGAGGGGGGGAGAATCTTAGGCAGGCTCCATGCTCAGTGCAGAGCCTAAAGCAGGACTTGATCCCATGTCCCTGGGATCACAACCTGAGCCTAAACAAAGAGTTGGATGCTCAACCAACTAAACCACCCAAGTGCCCCTTAGCAAGGTATTTTACATTCTTTTTTTTACATGAACTCTTTGAAACCTATGCATTTTATACGTTCAGAACATTTTGATTTGGACTACTTGCATTTCAAGGGCAGAATAACCTCATGTGATGAAAGGGCCAGTGGAGATTTTACAGTAAAGCTGAGCGGCCTTCCTGGCAATGGATGGTTGAGTGGCTGGTCTACCAGCAGATTCTGACTCTCTTACACAATTGATGAGTTTATATAAATTTTGAACCCTGCTTTTTTTCATCATCTTGAATAATTCAGGGTCTTCACTACCTTTGTCAAGATGTCCTTGATATATCTCTTGCCTCATTTCTTATACAATCCACTGGAAACATGACTGGACTCAGTTAGCCTTAGGGTGGGGACCAACATATGCTGCTGCTGACCACATACCCTGCTATTGCTTCTGGTCCTGAGATCGCTCCTCCAAGTCTTGCCAGACCTGATTTTCCCAGAGCATGACTTCCAATAAGACTTTGTGAGGCCAAGAGAAACAATATTTTCTCATGCAATCCCTAAATATCTCCCTCTGTTCCCATGTCATGGTAGACAGGATGCCATGCTAAATGCAAGGCTTCCCTGGGAGGCATCTTATACCAGGAAAGTGGAGACCTAGTCCCCATGTTCTTGGATTTTCCCAGCGCTTCTTCTGTATGTCTACTAAGCCTCAACCATCACAGTTTGATCCACTAAGCGGTAGAAAGAGATAAAACTGGTTTTTGAGAACCTCACCGACTTCTCCTTTTCCTACAGTGGAATGGACAAAGGGAAACATGATTTCTAGGAGAAATAAAGTAGATGAAGTTAATATTTTAAAAATGTTGTTTCTGTAATATTTATATTAAAAAATCTCAAAAGAAACATAATCCCATGATAACAGGTATTTTTTCTCCAAGAAATAAAATGAAAGGTAGTTTTGATTTTCTTCTGTATTTTCAAAATTTTCCACAATGAGCATACATTTCTGATAGTGAGAAGAAACAATAGTAGTTTTGAAAACAATAAATAAAACATACTTTTCCATTTTCATTGATTGGCTGTGGGCTTCAAACTGATGTGCAAATTGGAAGGTCATGTGAAATGGGTAGAAGGGGGTATACTGAATCAAATACAAGGGTATTAAATAGAAGATACTCTTTCCACACAACAGAAGTAGCAGTCTTTAAAATAAACATAAGGACATACACGTCTCTTGTATTATTTGTCACAATATTATTTGTCTCATGTTATCTAATTTCCCTAATCCTGCACTCCAGGTCCTTTGCTAGCCCTCCCACTTGTCATGTGACCTCCTAATGGCCTTCTTTTCCCACCTCCTTGCTGGAAGTTAAACTCTCTTCTCTTGCATACAGCAGTTCTTTCTAGCAGGGCTCTGAATGCTCTCATTCCCTTCAGGCCTCCTACTTGGCCTAGTGGGGCCAATGCTACAGCCTGAGCCATTGCAGTGTGTGACTTTGTAAGCCACAATGGTTCTGTGAGGCATATTTATGTTGTCGACAGACACTTTCTTTCCTGAGCATTATGTTAGATATACACCAGTAGGAGTAGGAAGCAAGGAGTTGGAATGGCCGTGTCTCATTTGTTTTGTCTTTCTTTAGCATCATTAATCTCATTACCATTGAAAGTTGCCGAGTTGGGGCACTTGGGTGGCTCAGTCAATTAAGCGTCCAACTTCGGCTCAGGTCATGATCTCATGGTTCATGGGTTCAAGCCCTGTGTCGAGCTCTGCGCTGACAGCTCAGAGCTTGGAGCCTGCTTGGGTTTCTGTGTCTCCTCCTCTCTCTCTGTCCCTCCCCTGCTCTCATTCTGTCTGTTTCTCTCTCTCAAAAATAAATAAAAACATTTAAAAAATTAAAAAAAAAGAAAGTTGCAGAGTAATAAGAAGAAATGAGATCATACTTCCATGCACAGGGCCTTCTCTTCTCTTGTCATTATGACATTTGATAAAGGCTCGTTAAAATGTTCAATCTCTAACTTTTCAACTCTCTGAAGTGCAGCCAATATATACTCTACTCTCTCTGTATTTGCCAGTTATTACCTTTACAAGGATGGTTGTAATTGTGACATTTATTTATATTCATTGTTGTTCCTTGTCATTTATAAGCCCACCTTTTCCCTTTACCTCCTTTGTAATAACTTTAGCTTATTTAAATGTTTAACTATATGCCCTGGAAGGTCATTTAAATATTCCTAAAGCATTTTAGGAATGTTTCTTGGCTAAGCAGCTCCTTTGGATAACACTTTGTAACAGAAGATTGAATGGAGATGGCATGACCAACAAATGAAAGGTAAAGATGTAAGAAATTCATTGGTCACCCAATATCATGCCCTCTGTGATCAAATGCATATGACATTCCGGAAGAAGCACAATGGTAGCAAAGAGTCATGGATAGGGGAGTTGTCTATAGAGTTATCTAAAGGGAGGCTAAGGAGTGCACTTGTGATGCGCATCGGCCTTTGCATGTAAATGTTCAACACCTGAAACTAATATTACAATGAATTTTAACTAACTTGAATTTACATATAAACTGAATATAAATAAAGAATAAAAAATAAATTAATTGGTTAATACTAATGTAATATGAGAGCCCTGGTTGCATTCTTTGCTACGTCAGAATCCCCTGGGAAATATTTGAAAGTCTTAATGCCTAGACGAGGCCCTAGATCAATTAAATCAAACTCTGCAGCATTAGGATTTTAGCCCCAACAGTTTTTGAAAATCTTAAGGGGAGTCTGAAGTGCAGTGAAGTTTGAAGACTAGTGTACTAGAGTTCTTTTTATACTTTCTAAAGTATGACCCAAATCATCTATCAGGTTCTTGAGAAGATCCTACTTTTTGTAGAATTGCCTGTGAATTCTTTTTTCCCAACGCCATTCCCTCACTGAAGTAGTCCAGGGAGGTAAAATTTCATATTCATGGAGGAGGATAGCAATTCAAGAATCCTCTGCAAGCAAAAATATTGCATATTTCTGTCTTAGCAGGCGTGTACGTGTGTTTGTGTGTGCATACATGTGCACAGTTGTGTGTTTAATGGATTTCTCCATTGCTTTCTGTAGAAACAAGCATTATACTTCAATTATTGTTTCCAAAAGAATGGAGTTTTTCGATATTGCAAAACAGTACATATTTGAAGTTTAAGATGGTGATGACCATTTGGGAAGGAAGAAACTAGAGCCAGCTGCCTTCCTATCACTAAATTGGCTTTGTTAATCTAGTGTGTGTATTGGGGTGCTTGCCAACAGCAGGGAATTGATAATTATTGCATTTCCTAAGTAGTAAAACCAGATGTTTCCTCTATTTTCCATGACTTTTCTTAACAATATGCAATCTTCAGCATGTTGTATTGGAAGACATTAAGGGCATTTAAAGTGGGTTCACAGTTTAATCTGTGAGATTTTTAAAGAATAAGTTTATTAGACTGACTTCAACAGAAACTTTACAAACATTTATTATGTTTTTGCTTCTCAGCAAGAGATTTCTCCAAATTAGTAGAATACTCTTGTTCGTTAAACCTGTCAACCAAATTTCCATTTCAAGTGGATGTGCCAAATGATGTCAAACAAGGATCACTGTGAGGCATTAAATAAATATAGTTCTTAGTAAAACTGTCTGTTTTGTCTTTTAAGTGATATCAGAAATGTTTCACAAATTAGCATTAACTTAAAAGATGGAAATAGACCCCACTGCCAACTGCCATCTTCCAACTTGTAAAGGTAATTCTGTCTAATAATAATAATAATAATAATAATAATAATAATACTTAGAACCTTCTTGCCAGTATAACATAAGTAACTATGATGTATGTGTGTGTGTGTGTGTGTGTGTGTGTGTATGTGTGCATTTTCATATATCGGAACACGAATACATAGATTATTTGGGCAAAATAGTAGTGGTCATTGAATGAATCTTAGCTGACCAAGCATAGTTGACAGAGGGAGGCTAAGAAGTTTATGAATATAGCAAAGTACAATAGTTTTAATATGAAAATAAACAAGCAAGCTTGTGCCAGTGGGCAGACGGAGCACCAGCTGGGCAGAGATGGCCCAGCTGAGGGTCATTGTAGAGGTCTTGGATGATGATTTTTCTCCTGAGGTATGCAAGTCCAGCTCAGATCTATGATCTTTTTTAAACCAGTGCAGAGAATGCCTTTTGTTTAGTAATTCGAGTTGCTTTTACTTTATTGTTTACAGCTTTGATTTTTGATTTTAGAAATCTTTGCTCATTAAAAATGCTACTGGATTTCTATCATATGCCAAATTTATCTGTCTGTTGCAGTTACTTGTTTAGGACACAAAATGGGATGTCAGCAGGTGTGTGTTTGGTAGAGGGCAGGCAATAATCAGAAACCTTTATAATACATTTTTATACAAAATGTGCATTATTGTTTCCCTGTAGTGCCCACCATTATTTGTCCTCTATATAAACGTTGTCAGTGAAGTGACCATAGATGCTATGATTTCAAATAGAACAGCTAGATGCTATGGTCTTCTCAAGAATCTATTATCTCATATTCTCTTCCCCAAGAATACAGACTTTTATCTTGGTCCATAGTTAATACTACAGATATTTGAAAGTTCCTCATTGGGCAGCAAGTTGTTTTGATGCTACATTGCCTTTTTCCCATTCAACCCTTACATCTGTAGAGGTAAATAGTTTTCTGTGTGTTTTCTGCAGCAACGGGATGCTGTTTCTTCCAAGGCTCCCCGCAGTATTTGTGAGTGAAATGGAGGCAACCATTTTTTAGGTTTCTGAGGTTTTTATAACTAACTCCTTAGCTAGGGAGTTTTACTAAGCACTTTCTGGTAATGAAATACTCACCTTTTAGCATAAACTTTAGGAAGATCTTCTAAAGTTGCAGGGCCAGGGGCACCTGGGTGGCTCAGTCGGTTAAGCCTCCAGCTTGGGCTCAGGTCAGATCTCACGTTCCTGGGTTCGAGCCCCGCGTCAGGCTCTGTGCTGACAGCTAGCTCAGAGCCTGGAGCCTGCTTCCGGTTCCGTGTCTCCTTCTCTCTGCTCCTCCCCCTCTCATGCTCTGTCTCTCTCTGTATCAAAAATAAATAAAACATTAAAAAAAAGTGTTTTAAAGTTGCAGGGCCAGGTAGGCAAAAACTTAGCAACCATGGTTAAATGAAAGAAGCCATAGATTGGGAGAAATGTAAAAGTAGCTTTCACAAAATACCACCACTGTGGTGGGTGCAGTATAGCTTCAAGCACTTGATTATCCTTCCTTCCTTTGCTTTGAACTACTCCTGTAAGAAACACACACACACACACACACACACACACACACACACACACACACGGCTATCAGGTGATATTAAATAATACTTAGTGAAAGGAACATGCTTACAATCTAGGTTATTTTCTTACTTTGTGTATTTTAATATGAGTTTTATGGAGTCATGTTAGTTTAGAGCTGAGAGGAATCTTGGAAAGCATCTAGCCCAGCCCCGTTGTATTAACTAGAGTTCTAGTTTGCAAACAACAGAAATTATTCCTGCTTGAATGTCGCAGTATAAGTACTTCATTGTAGGGTAGCTTACAGAATCATTTGCAGAACTGAGCATACAAAATGTTTGCAAATAACAGAGGTTAGGAAGATAAGAAGAGTCAAGACTTGGGGTCCCTGGGTGGCTCAGTCACTTAAGTGTCTGACTCTTGATCTCAGCTCAGCTCATGATCTCACAGTTTGTGAGTTCAAGCCCCTCATCAGGCTGTACGCTGACAGTGCAGAGCCTGGTTGGGATTCTGTATCTCCCTCTCTTTGCCCCTCCCCAGCTCATTCTTTCTTGGTCTCCCTCTCAAAATAAAAATAAACTTTAAAAAAAAAGAGTCAAAACTGTACCATAAGTCCCTTTGGACAATCATCCCAGCAAATCTAACCACTGACCATTAGATGCCACAGCTTGTGCCTCCTCCTCTGCTGCCTCTGGACTCTGAACATGCCACTTGGCAATGCTGCCTTTATCCACACCCCTGCCATGCTTCTACTGCCAGTATCCTTGACAGTGTCTTTACAGGCCCTGATTCTTTGCATCACTGACTTCCAAGTGTAGCACCCAATGGGCTGAACTCAGATCAAATGTTCTTGAGCTATTTGCAAAGGTGGAAAGCAAGTACCTGACATCACTTTACAAGAGGGATTTATTCAGAAGAAGAAGGGGGCTCAGATGCTGAGAAAAGAAAAGGAAAGAAAAATATAAAAGAATGTCTCTTACAGTCCACAACTGTAGGAGGCAAGATCAACATACCCTTCTTTTTATACTACTCTCCCAAAAAAGTTCCTTCCACCCAACACTGTAATTTTACCTTTCACAACCCCAAACATGCTTACCTCATTCCTAAAGGGAATCAACTCAAAGTTTCATTTATTACATTTTGTCTAGCTCTAAATTCAAGATCTCTAAGTGAGATCTTTTTGTCTTATTCTGGTTCTATTATGATCCATCTCAATATTCCATGACCTATGGACTAAATTTTAGTTTACTACCAATAAACATGCCTTAAATAAAATTGTAAGGAAAAGAGAGGTGAAGAAGGCAGGTAGAAAACTAGTATATATATAAAAAGGATTTTGGATTTGGATCTTTTTCTGGGCTAGTGATGTGCAGGGCGATACTCTCCACTGATGCCAGGCAGTGGCAGCGAGCTGCAGCCTCCGGTCAGTCACACAAGGGTGAACAACCAATACACTTATACCCACACAACCATTCCTTTTTTCACTTGTGGTACAGGATTTAATTACATGGGATATTCCACACTCAATTATAAAATAGGCTTTGTGTTAGATAATGTTGCCCAAGTGTAGGCTAATGCAAGTGTTTTGAGCATAGGCTAAGCTATGATGTTTGGTAGGTTAGGTATATTAGATACATTTTTAACCAATAGTATTTTCAATTTATGATGGGTTTATTGAGAGGTAACCCCATCATAAGTTGAGGAAGATCTATATTTATACATATTACATATAGGTATCTGTGTGTGTGTGTAAATGGCAGGTGAAGAACACCTTCCTTCAGTAAATGGTCAAGATCACAATTCAAATACATAATTTTCTTTTTCTACTATGCATTACTTTTGCTGTTTGCTTTCAGTCAACATGTTGGCTGGGTAAGGTTCTTATACTGGCGTGCATATGATGACTTTTACCATTGGCTATACAATATCAGAAGGTATCCTAGAAGTTCCTTGGGTTCCATCGACTTTTTTCTGCCTCTATTACTTAACAGCAGTCCTAGTTCCCTCCAGCCACCACTGTAACCTCCTTTTCTACCTCTACTTAGTGGTATGACAAATCCCAAAAGGCAAATATTTTCATCAGCTCCTAATTCAATGTAACCATTTCTCCTGATAGAAGTATTAGAAGTTAAAACCAGTAGAGACTAGAGTCTCAGGGATGGGAAAAAGAGATTTTGCAAATGGGTCTTTAGGGTTAATAGTGAAAAGCACCACTCCCACCTGTACTTACTGGTCCACTTATGTACATGATCTGACTGGGTTGTGAAACAGCACAATATATTGGTCACTACTTCAGGGGAAACCCACCTCCTATAGAATAGCATCCAACGTTCCAAAATATTATCTTGCAGCTCATGATGTACCTGAGTCTTCAATAGGTCATTCTTTGTTTTATAAGAATGGCAGCATGTGGGCTTCAGCTCCTTGCCTTATTTCCTGCACAGTTAAGGGAGTTCCTTAGGAAGAAGCAGTATCTTGTGGGATATACTAGGAGTTCACAAATAGTACAAACATGGTATGTAGGGAAAGAAAATCCAAACACTTTTTGCCTCTTCCATGATAGCATGAATGTGATATTGTGTTGCAACTAGCTAACACTATCTAATTCACCTGGTATACTTTTACTCTGTTAAGGGCTCAGAGTGACAGTAGCCATATCAGCCTTGAGGAAGGTAAATTCATGTAACTGAGCAATGTATAGTTTCTGTTCTCTTCACTGGCAGAATTTTATCATGGGCCCACTGCACAAGTACCAGTCTGCTGGAAAAGAAGACTGACACATACATAGCAGATCATCTCTTCCACCTAATTCTTTAAAATCACCCCTAAATTATTCCCACACTCTGAACCAGTAACATTAGGTCCATACACATAAGCTCTCTGAATCTTACTGTCACAAATCCTCTGAACACATTCCTTCAATATCCCTAATCAGCTGGCCAAACCATTAACTATGGCCGACAAGTTATTATTAGTCCATTATTTATTCATTTACTTTAAAAATATTTGAGTTCCTAATATGCGCAGTCACTACCTCAGGTAAAGAGAACGTTAATATATTTCTCTTGAACTTATACCCACATGGAAAATTTCCCTTCTTTATCATCTTTCAGAGAGATTTCAGAGCAAGACTATCCACCATAGCAGTCTACTTCTGTCTGGGGCCAGTAAATGTATAGACCTAACTATAGAACTGGCTCATTTGTTTTCTTTCTTGGCTTATTTTCCCCCCAGTCCTTATTTACTGAGAATTCCCCATAACCCATATGTCTGGGTTGAGGGAGGGCTGTTAGTGTGGAAGGTGAGCCACCTGTTCATACAAATTACCTGTGTCTTCTGATCATGCTCAAGCCCAATATTCTCTCATTTTATTAGTCTGTGCTGTTAATCATGCCCAGCATCAGATAAGCAGCTCATTAGGAGTAGCTAGAGTCTGTCACCTGAAAGTGTCTTAAAGTCAAGAGTTCAGTTGATACCCACCCTCATCTATAAAAGATAGATTAAAAAATAATACTTAGCTCATCTATGAAAAATAAAGTGAAAACATGGGAGCACTTACTACAATGCCTTCCATGTTGTGTCTGCTTGACAAATGTTAGTTACCATTATAATTATCAGGGTCCATTAGTAAACCAAGAGCTAGTTCTTAAAAGAAAAATCACAACTTGCAAAGAAGGCATGAGTGTGCTGTTGAATACTGAGGGTTTCTACTAGACAAGATCTATAGAACATTCTGATTATGCAGAATACACCAGTGAATCCACAATGTCAGGGCCAAGGGGCAATGCTGTCTGCACTGTGGCTTAGACCAACTGGACAGTTTTCTTTTTCTCTGGCCCCTTTTCAAAACTGTAGCTTTTCAGGTCACCTACTAAACTGACTAGAGAGGCATTCCCAAATGCTGATTTTGCTGCCTTCAAAAACTGTGATTTTTTTTTAAGTAAAAAATAGAACCCTGTGTCTTTCTTTCACTTTGAACTGGAGTAAGATCTACATTGAAATTTCTACCCTACTCTGCTTGTCTCTCTGATCTTAGGCATGTTACTTACCTCTATGAACACTCCCACATGGTTGTTATCAGAATGAAGGGAAATAATATCTATAAAGTACCTGGGTTAAAGTACACATTTGGTAATATTACCTATAATTTTTAACCAACTGTCTCTAGGCTTTGCCACATGGATGTCTCTCTGACCCTTCAACAAAATTCTCCATTCCCCAGATGGAGCTATTTATCACCACTTCTGATCTGTTCTTCCTCCACGGTTGCCTCTTGGATAAATGACACCATCACTCATCTCACCACCCAGTCCGAAGCCCAGGCAACTCTCTCCTCTCTCACTCCCCATTGCTACAGCCAAAGGTTTATAAATCCCATGAATTTACCTTTTGAATATTGATCTGCATTGCTATCCTGATCGGCCTACTGTTACCTCTCACCAGAATTAAGGCTGGAACTTCTTACTGTTTCAGCCTGGCCGCAATGCATACATATCCAGTCATGTCGTTCTGCTACCAAAAACCCTTCAGTGGTTTATCTTCACACTTCTGGTAAAGTTCACATGCCATAATATTGCTTATGAGATGATCATGGTCAGACTCTGCTTCACTTTTATAAAAATATTTTTATTTATTTATTGAGAGACAGAAAGAGAGAGGGAGAGCAGGGGAGGGGCAGAGGGAGAGAGAGAGAATCCCAAGCAGTCTCTACTCTCAGTGCAGAGTTAGACATGCAGATTGATCCCACAGCCCTGGGAACATGACCTAGGCTGAAATCAAGAGTCAGATGCTCAACTGACTGAGCCACCCAGGTGCCCCTCTGTTTCATCTTTTACTTCCCACCTGACTCCTGCCCATCCCACTCCTTGTTGCACTACCACACTCTACCAGTTCCTAAAAGGCCCCAGTATTTCTCTTGCCTCCACTGGCTCTTCAGACTATTTGTTCTGAAAACACTCTTGTGGCTAATTCTTACTTGTTTATGTCTCTGCTCAAATATGACTTCCTCAGAGGCCTTCTCTGGTACTTAAACAAGGTTAGTTCTTCTTCATACATGTTATCATGAGCATGTTTTAATGAACTGTTGTACAAACCACCCCATAATTTATTGGCATAATACAACAATGATGTTATTATTATGCTAATGGATTCATTGGGTCAGGGGTTTGGACAGGTCCCAAAGGGGATGGCTTGTCTCTGCTCCATGATATCTTGACTATCAGCCTGGAAGACATGAATGGATGGAAATGACTTGAATGCCTGGGGCTGGAATAATCTGGTAACTTTCTCTTCCATTTGGACTGGGTCAACTAGAAAGCTAGTTATAGCTGCAAACTATCAAGTGGAGCTCTGCATGGTCACTCTCTGAAGCTTGCTTTCTTCAAAGCACAGTGGGCTTAGAGTAGCTGAGTTTCCTACAGGGTACACAGGACTCCAGAAATTCATCTTTCAACAAACAAGCCAGAAGCCTTATGATCTAGAAATCACATAGTGTTACTCTTTTTTTATTAAAAAGTTTTTTTAACATTTATTCATTTTTGAGAGACAGAGAGACACAGAACATGAGTAGGGGAGGGGCAGAGAGAGAGGGAATCTGAAGTAGGCTTCAGGCTCTGAGCTCTCAGCACAGAGCCCGACATGGGACTCGAACTCATGGACCATGAGATCAAGACATGCGCCAGTCAGATGCTGAACTGACTGAGTCAACCAGATGCCCCACATAGTATTATTTCTATTTTATCTATTTGTCAAAGTAATTATAAGCCCAATGAGATTAAAATGAAGGAAATTTAGCCCCAAACTTTCAATAGGGGGATTATCAAATAATTTGTCATCGTGTTTAAAGACCATCACAATGGAAGAAATGGGCAGAAGACATGAATAGACACTTTTCCAAAGAAGCCATCAAAAGGCTAACATATACATGAAAAGATGCTCAGCATCACTCATCATCAGGGAAATAGAAACCAAAGCCATACTGGGATACCACCTTACACTGGTCAGAGTGGCTAAAATTAACAATTCAGGAAACAACAGATGTTGGTGAGGCTGTGAGGAAAAGGAAACCCTCTTGTACTCTTGGTGGGAATGCAAACTGGTGCAGCCACTCTGGAAAACAGTGTGGAGGTTCCTCAAAAAAGTAAAAATAGAACCACCCTATGACCCAGCAATAGCACTGCTAGGAATTTACCCAAGGGATACAGGAGTGCTGATTCATGGGGGCACGTGTACCCCAATGTTCATAGCAGTTCTATCAACAATAGCCAAATGACGAAAGGAGCCCAAATGTCCATCAACTGATGAATGGATGAAGAAGATAGGGTTTATATATACAATGGAATACTTCTTGGCAATGAAAAAGAATGAACTCTTGCCATTTGCAACTACATGAATGGAACTCAAGGGTATTATGCTCAGTGAAATAAGTCAGTCAGAGAAAGACAGACATCATATGTTTTCACTCATATGTGGAAGTTGAGAAACATAACAGAAGACCATAGGGGAAGGGAAAGAAAATAAAATAGTTACAGAGAAGAAGGCAAACCACAAGAGACTCTTTTTTTAAAAAATATTTTATTGTCAAATTGATTTCCATACAACACCCAGTGCTCTTCCCCACAAGTGCCCTCCTCCATCACAAGAGACTCTTAAATACAGAGAACAAACTGATGGTTGGTGGGGGTAGAGGGACAGGGAAAATGGGTGATGAGTATTGAGGAGGACACTTGTTGGGATGAGCACTGGGTGTTGTATGTAAGTGATGAATCATGGGATTCTACTCTTGAAGCCAAGAGCACACTGTATACACTGTATGTTAGCTAACTTGACAATAAATTATATATATATATATATACCATCACAATGCCCTATATCTGCACAATCTCAACACTCATATTTTAATTGTAATTACTTGTTAGATTTTTATCTTTTCCAATACATTGTAAATTCTGTAAGAGGGGAATACCCTCATATTTGGTACATTATAGATAGCACATAATCTTAATAAATATTCATCAAGTAGGAGAATGCATATAATTAGAGGAAAGCACTATTAGACAAATGGTAGGGCATTGATTTGTTGTAGGTGAATGAGCCACACTTATCTTTGTTGTGGTTAAATTAGAGGAATAAACATTTGCTTCACTCATTTGGTTATTTATCTTTGCCTTTTTTTTTCTTACAAAGAAAATAATACCATCTCAAAAGTGTCACACCTAAGTGCTATAAATCTTAAAGGTTACCTGGTTCAATGATTTTAACTTTTTTAATCTTTTCTACTACCTCTCCAAGTGGTCATACATCCTAGGTATGTGTATATCTCTGGATGCTAAAGTTGCTGCCTTCCAGGGCAGTCCATTTCATCTTTGGACAGCTGTTGAATTTTTTTTTCCTCTTGTTATTTCTTTTTGTTTTGGTAGTAAGCCCAGTTCTGTCTCACCAGATTCCATCTATTAATCCTCCTTCTATTGCTTGAGATAATGTGGAACAAGTCTGAACCTTTCTTCCCTTGACGACCATTTAAATGCTGAGGACAGTTATGTATTTCTTCTCCCATCTCCATCTCCATTCCTGTGGGCCCTTTCCTTTATAAGCCCTTTCTGCAGAGGTATATTTTCAATTCTTTTGTCACTTGCAGTGGAGGAGGAGCTTAGGGGGAAACCCTTGCTGACCAAAGGGGCCCATTCTGACTTGGCACACATCACGGTTCAGGGTCACTACGGAAATAATTATCAAAGACTAAAAATTATTTTTTTAATATTTATTTTGAGAGAGAGAGAGAGAGAGAGAGAGAGAGAGAGAGAGGAGAAGGGGCAGAAAGAGAGGGAAGGAGAGAAAATACCAAGCAGGCTCCATGCCATCAACATAGACAGTGAGATCAGGACCTGAGATCATAACCTACTGAGCCACCCAGGTGCCCCACAAGGGATAAGAATTCTTTTAAATAAAGATTATTACTTAGGAAGTTATTTGTGCCAGTATCTAATATATATTTATTTAAATGAGTAAGTTTACATCTACAAGAGAACTAATTTGATTAGACAGAGGTATTAACATGAGATCAATCTATCAAGGCAAAGGCCCACGAGTACAAAGACAGTGGATGAGGTTGGCAGAAAGAAGTAAATGAAAAACCTCTCTAGTTCCAGGTGGGTCCTGGGCCGATAGACTAAGAGTCTAGTTGTTATTACCTACATTATGACTCCTCTAATTACACTGATTCCTAACTTAAAACAAGCCTTCCTCTTTAGAGCAGCTGATGGACTTCTTCAATCTTGGCGGTCTGGGAGGAGACTTACTATCTGCTCAATGGCTTAAAAGCATAAAGCTGCTTAGCCCTGTGACGCCATCCAAAGGAGCCCCTTTCCTTCACCATGGCCAAGTGAGACAGCCAAAAGGAAGCCAGCACAAAGATGCAATTGTTAAGTTTTTCTCTTTTGTTTTCTGGGTTGAACCACATCTACCCTTCTGTTTTTCATATTCTCTGTAAGCTGAGAATATTTTTTACAATTTTAAATGGCTGGCTAAAAAAGAAGAAATAGTGGGAAGCCAAATGAAATTTAAATTTCTGTGTCTGTAAGCAATGTTTATTCGAACACAACCATGTCCATTCATTTGGCTACTGCTACTTTTGTATGTCACCATGACACATATAGTGTGACACACAGAGCAGCAATATAGCTCACAATTACTGTGCAACTGTGACCATGTGGCATACAGTGGCTATATGAGCAACAGGCCTGAAATATTTATTATCTCACCCTCTAAAGAAAAAGTCTGCTGACCCCAGGTCTAGTGGGATGGCAGAAGGAAAGGGCATTTATGCTATTGCTTTTCACAAAATATCCTTACGTATTTGAACTCTATCCTTGACTAGCCTCTAAATAAACTGAAATGGAATGAAGGAAAGCTAGGGAAACCTGACATTTTATTCAATCTGATGCTCCATTCTCTCCTCTTGATTGCATTCTTTTTTCTGTCTATTCCCTTTCATAGTAATTTGAGCTCTAGGTATACTCTGACCCTCTGCCCAAGCAGAGCAGATTTAAAAGCTTCCCCAAAACACACATGTCAATTAAGTTTGCCCAGGATGACATAGCATTCGTGCATGTGGATATGGATTACTTTTTAAAATCTATATTAAATTAATGATTATCTTTCTTTTTTTCCTCCATGTTTTTCTTTAACTTTGGTAAAATCTCAAGTTTAAAGAAGAGTTGCAAAACTGGTACAAAGAATTTCTACCCAGATTTACTAATTGTTAGTATTTTGCCCTATTTGCTTTATCATTTTTACTTTTGCTCCCTCTGTCCCACCACTCCACCCCCACACACTGTGGTCTGCCATCCTATTTATTTATTTATTAAATAATTTATTGTCAAATTGGCTGACATTCAACACCCAGTGCTCATCCGAATAAGTGCCCTCCTCAATGCCCATCACTTCTTTTCCCCTCTCCCTAACTTCACTCCCCATCCACCCTCAGTTTGTTCTCTGTATTTAAGAGTCTCTTGTGGTTTGCCTCCCTTCCTCTCTGTTTGTAACTTCCTTTTCCCCCATCCCTTCCCCCATGGACTTCTGTTAAGTTTTTCAGGATCCACATATGAGTGGAAACATATGATCTCTGTCTTTCTCTGACTGACTTATTTCACTCAGCATACTACCTCCCAGTTCCAAACACGTTGTTGCAAATGGCAGGAGTTCATTCTTTCTCATTGCCAAGTAGTATTCCATTGTATGTATAAACCACATCTTCTTCATCCATTCATCAGTTGATGAACATTTGGGCTCCTTCTATAATTTGGGAAGCTGAGTCTAAGATATACCCGCCTAAAGCCTGAGGATCTACTTACCCCTTAAAAAGAAAGGCAAAGGGATTTCAGAAATTCTGGCCTCTGCTCATTCTATATAGAGGTAAGTTTCTATTTACTAACTTGGATGCAGATAAATTCATTCAGGCATCATTAAAGGGTCTCTTGGGGAACATCCTAGCCACATATACTACCACTAACACAAGTGCTTCTGACTTACACCTTTCACCACATTTCACAAGTCTGTTTTGTTGTAACTTCTTAGGTTATATTCTTTAATTTTAACTTCTTCAGTCGGTGTCCGTAACAATAGGTGGAATTGGGATGAAGCCCTCAGAGTGCTTCATTCAAATGAAAATTGGTTTGTCTTTGTAATAGTTTAACAAATAAATCTAGGTTTTCTAAAAAAAAAGAAAGAAAGAAAGAAAAAAGAAAAAAAGAAAATTGCAGATATCATGAAATCTCACCATGAAATATTTTGGCATGAGTTAGCTAAAAATGAGGACAATCACCTACTTAACCATAATAGCACTGTGATAGCAAAGAAAATGAATAAAAATATCATCTAGCATCTAGTCCATATTCCAATTTCCATAGTCATAACTTAAATGTTTTTATAGCCTCCCCAACTCAGATAATATAACCACATGAAGAAGAAAAGATATTTCAACTAACTTTTGAAACTAGTGCTTTTTACAGCCTCAGTTGGACAAATCCTGAGGGAAAACTTTCTATCTTACTGGAAAGAAATCCTGAACTTTGCTCAGTAGGTTTAATATTAGTGGTAATTGTGACCTGGAAATTTTTACATTTGCAGTAAGACAAAACATTTAAAGGAATGTTTTTATGTAACCAGGACTAGGACCTTGTGTACAAGAAAAGATACCAATGATAAATTAATAAAATTTTAAAATGTTAGTATTAAATATAAAATGAAAATATCAATAAGGAATTGTGATTTTTTTTTTTTTAAATAAACTTTGCTCTGTCTGGAAATGGTCACTGGAATGACCTAGAAACAGTAACACTTCAATAGCAGTGAGCGTATCTAGTACTATTTGAGTCGGTGATGGCCCTCCCTTCAGTTATCCCTCTGTACCTGGGGTCAGTACACTTTTTCTGTAAGGGGCTAGAAAATAAGTATTTCAGCCTGTGGGTCATACACTCCCAAGTGCTAAATCACACAGGCTAGTATCTATATCAATTTAGGTATTGACTTCTAAATATCATTTTCTTTTTTTCCCCATTTTGTTCTTTTTTCCAAGGTTTTATTTAAATTCAAGTTAATTAACATATAGTGTAGTATTGGTTTCAGGAGTAGAATTTCGTGATCCATCATTTACATATAACACCAAGTGCTCATCCTTAATGTCCATCACCCATTTAGCCCATCTCCCCACCTATCTCCCCTCTAGCAATTCTCAGTTTGTTCTCTGTATTAAAATTTTTTTTAATGTTTATTTATCTTTGAGTGAGGGAGATAGAGTGTGAACAGGGGAGCAGCAGGGAGAGGGAGGCACAGAATCCAAGCAGGCTCCAGGCTCTGAGCTGTCAGCACAGAGCCCAGTGCAGGGCTCAAAGCCACAAACTGTGAGATCATGACCTGAGCCAAAGTTGGATGCTCAACCAACTGAGCCACCCAGGAGACCCTGTTTGATCTCTCTATTTAAGAGTCTCTTATGGATTGTATCCCTCTCTGTTTTTATGTTATTTTATTATTCCTTCCCTTCTCCTATGTTCCTCTGTTTTGTTTCTTAAATTCCACATATGAGTGAAATCATATGGTATTTGTCTTTCTCTGATTGACTTATTTCACTTAGCATAATACACTCTAGTTTCAGTCCATGTGGTTGCAAATGGCAAGATTTCATTTATTTTAATGGCTGAGTAACATTCCATTGTATATATACCATATCTCGTTTTTCAGTTGATGGACATTTAGGTTCTTTCCACAATTTGGCTATTATTGATAGTGCTGCTATAAACAGTGGGGTGCATGCGCCCCTTCAAAACAGTGATAGGATACCTGTATCCATTGGATAAATACCTAATAGTGCAATTGGTGGATAATAGTATAGTTCTATTTTTAATTTTTTGAGGAACATCCTTTTCCAGAGTGGCTGCACCAGTTTGCCTTCCCACCAATAGTGCAAGAGGGCTCCCCTTTCTCTGCATCCTTGCCAACAGCTATTATTTCCTACGTTGTTATTTTTAGCTATTCTGACAGGTATGAGGTGGTAGCTCCTTGTGACTTTGATTTTCTCTAAACATCATTTTCACCTAAAAGAACCAGGATTAATTGAAAAGAAAATGGCTTATTCTAAGTCTGGAGCTGAGAAATTGTAAGTGGAGCTTAGGCTGTTTTATTTTATTTTATTTTGTTTATTCAACTCATAAATGTTGAAGAAACAATAGATTTAGAAACTGGTACTTTTTAATCTCCAATGTAATAATTATTTCAGGCAAAGGTCATCAATAGATAGTAAAGTCTTTAGATGGAAAATTTTTGAGAAATAAGATATTTATGCAGAGCCAAAGTATCACTCCATGAATTACTTACTAAATGAAAAGGGGGGGGGACATTCCTGTACAATGGGGAGATCTGAGTATTGTTACTATAATCAAATGTACTAATTTGTCATCATTCATAGTGGACTAATAGCTTGACATTATGCCTTCTGAGATGATGCAATATAAAATATATCATACATCACCTTTGTGCCCAAAATACTTTATCTCAATATAACCAATTTTCTTGTATAGAAATTGGCAAAGACTTTTTAGAAAGAGACAGACTGTAATTATTTTAGGCTTCATGGGCTATATGATCTCCTGTCACCACTCTCAACCCTGTCCATATATCAGGAAATCAGCTATAGACAATATGTAAACTAATGAGTGTGGCTCTGTTTCAGTAAAACTTTATTTATAAAAATAAAGTGGGGTATTGGATTTGGCCTGTGAGTTATAGTTGGTCAACCCTTCCTTGTTTGAGACCTAACCTACAGAAAATTCAGGGGGAAGAGGAATGAAAGAAAATAATTAGATACCAAGAGAAAATAACCAGACAAATCCAAAATGATGGACAAGTTGCAAAACAATCTAAAATGCTTCAAAAAAGTCAATATCATGGGTAAGAGAAGTGATGGGACTGTTCAGACTAAAATTAACTAGTGAGACATAACAACCCATTTCAGTGTGTGGATCTATATAACAACCATCTTTTTTTCTTATGTGTTTATTTTTTATTTTTTAGAGAGCAAGAGAGACAGGGCATGAGCAGGGGAGAGGCAGAGAGAGGGAGACACAGATTCCGAAGCAGGCTCCAGGCTCTGAGTTGTCAACGCAGAGCCAGATGCAGGGCTTGAACCCACAGACCATGAGATCATGACTTGAGCTGAAGTCAGACACTCAACTGAGCCACCCATGTGCCCCCATAGCCATCTTTTTTTTTTATATATATACATGGTGCCACTAAACCCTGTGTCTCCACCCCTGTTCCTGTGCAGATGATTTTTTGGACCAATTTGCAGAATCTTTTGATTATTCTCTCTCCTCCATTAGAATGATTTACAATCATTACCAGAATGACCAGTTTGGGAAAGTCTCAAGCCTCCTGGGTTGCTTTTCAAAGTCTCATGACATAAAATCAATCTTATTTTTCTCTAAACTTTTGATTAAATTATTAAGAAAGCAAGGTTATGAAGAGAGACAGGAAAAGAAAAACACCTATGCTTTAATCACCAATCTTTAATCATCATCAGTTACAAGCAGGAGGTCTGTATCATTTGACCCTTTTATTCTCAAAGCAAAAGAAACATTTACTTGTTCCTGATAACGATCTAAACAAATAACTATATTTTTACTAATAATTATAATAATGTGACCCTCTTTATTCACCTGCAATTTTCCTCTGAGACATGGCTTGGAATTAAAATCTCAGTTTATTTCAGAAAATGTCATTTAGAACTCCTAAGTTCTGTTATAGAAAAATAACTTATCAGATGAAAATGGGTTTTAAATTAACATCAACATCTCCTTTCACTGAAACTCTTTTTAAAAAAAAGTTATTTTCCAAGCTTGAAGTATATCCTTTAGAGCAAACTAATAAAGCCAAGTAAGATTTCTTATAGTCCAAGAAGGTTTTTCCCCCAATTCACACTTCACTGCCATGATACTCTTCTTTTCTCCCAGTTAAGCCTACAGACAACTTTAGAGCAGACGCCCTTACATTCAACTAATCTTTACTAGTCTGATCCTCCCTGCCTTGATTTTTCTACTCTTGTTTTACTTTCCATAATAAGTCATCTTTGTAAGGACAAAGCTGTTTCAGAATCAGGGCTTAATTTCCCTCATCAAAATGAAAGTTTCTCCTGCTTTTGTTCCTTAGCAGAGGAGATGGTTTTGAACTTCACAGTGGCTTTTCACAGGCTTAACGTGTGTGCTACCAGTAACATACAAAATCAAACAAGATAAATTTATACACAGTTAACTGTTTCTACCTTTTTCATCCTACAAACCATCTTTACAGGATGATAGTTTTAAATGATCTTTCCAACCTATAAAATAGATCTGGAGGCCACTACAAGTACTGCCTGAAGATATTAGCCAAAAAGTTCACGAAATCCCAGACATCGCTCTCTAGAAAAGAAAGCAAAAACTTGAATTGGCATGTGTATGAAATCACCATAAATTTGCATTTGGGAGACTAAATGATTCCTAGTGTGATTCAGAAAAATGGTGAGTATAATGTCCATGAAATCAAGCTATTCTTTGTAGAGGGACAGAGTTGATGAACTGAGCCTCTGGTATGGCATCACTCAGTGGTGATATTATTCCAAACCTATTAGCCTATTTAATTTATAAGTTAAATAATTATAACTAATGCCTCCTAGATTGTCGTAGAGTGATGAACAGAAAGGACAGTCCCTGTTCTCAAGGACCTGAGAGTCTAAATGGG
This sequence comes from Suricata suricatta, assembly GCF_006229205.1. Taxonomy (NCBI): domain Eukaryota; kingdom Metazoa; phylum Chordata; class Mammalia; order Carnivora; family Herpestidae; genus Suricata; species Suricata suricatta. The sequence goes on from NC_043702.1 coordinate 70,632,315, forward strand.
GAATTCAAATACTCTTGGTGAAGGCAAGCACTAAGTACTATGGGAACACATAGAAGCAGCAACTCCTCCTAAACCAGGTAGGAGTTGGCAGGGGACTCAGGAAAACTTCATGGTAGAAGGAGACATCTTTCAGAAATGGAAAATATCTTTCTGCCAAATACCCATGGCAATTTTAAGGAACTGACAATAATTTGGTATAGCTGAAGCATAGGATTTGGAGTGGGTTGGGAAATGTTGCCGTAAAAGATAAGAGTGAGTAGATAAATAGAGGCTAAATTGTGGAAGTCCTTAAAAGCCTTAAATCTTACAAGGTTTCAGTAAGGTAAATTCTGACTTTTAAAATTTATTAATTATAATTAATTGAGTCAAGCAATTAATACATTTGTTGGTTTATATCCTTTCTAGTTCCAAAAAAAATTAATGTATGCACAGAGATTTCACAAATTCCAGAATACTAGAAGAAAAAAATAGGAAACTAATTACCTTGGTAAATTGCACATATTAATGTATTAATGGATTCAAAATGGGATTAGACACATAAAATGGACATAGCAGGTTATTAGGGGAACTTGTTTATTTAAGGCCCTCCCGGACGCTCCCACAAAGGGATCTCATTGACATGATCAGACACTGAGTCTTAGAATGTTTTCTTGGTCTGATTTGGTATTATGCGTCTTAGGTATTTATAATCTTATTCCTTATGTATACATACCCATCTATTTGGGGCTAGTCTTAGTAAATACGATCTTCAGGTGAGCTTAGAATATCAGAGCATATTTAGAAAGCTAAAGTCCATATCTATTTTTGGAAAGACATCCCATCTACCACTGACTGCATTTTTGTGTGACTTTTTAGTAATAAGACTCTCTACCTCCAATTTAAGCTTCCATAGCATCATCGATTAAAATGGCTGATTAACAACAACCTTGGGGGAGAGGAAGCCCTTAAGATAATTTTCTTTTACTGAATTCTTCTCAAGTTCTTTCTATGAAGTGCTGTAAGTTGAATCTCTCTTAACTTATCCTAAGTGAAAACTGAGAACAATGACTCCTCTGTATAAAATTCCCACCCATTCTCCAAGATCACTTTCAGCTTTCCATTAGCCTTATCATTGCCATATAAAGAGTCTTACTTTCTTTATATTTTCTTGAGTCAGTTCCTGATCTTTTAATAACATTTGCTGACCTCCTCCTGAATTCCCTCTTAAGAATTCAAGTATTGATTCAAAGACATTTAATGATCTCCCTTTCTAGTGTCTTAGTAGATACAGAGTTGGGCTTAAATGGTAGTTATATGAAGTTCAAGTTAGCTAATAAGAAGAAACTATACAGCTAGTGTGCAGAGCACAGAGATATGCACACACAAACACTGATACACAGCTGTGCAGCATAGAGTCTAGGGGTCAATGTAGGTCAAGGAGCAGGGATTTTGAACAGACAAAAATCATATATAAAATTTATATAAAGGAATTTCTGGCTTCACCTTGGGGGAGAGGAGAGCCTATTAATAAAGTAACAATTCAATATAAACATTATTCAGGTCAGTTGTTTGATATATGATTCCACATGTTTTGACTTGGGAGATATCATACCACTTTGAAAGGAAAGAAGGCTGGAGGAAATGGAAAAGTGCGAATTAAAGTCAGGATTTCTCACACAATTATACTGTCCCTTTGTGTTTCTCCATCTTCATACTAACAGGATTCACAACAAAAATTTACTGGTAAATATTCAACAACTTGCTAAGGGTGGGGAAAAGGCATGGAATAAGCCCTGATTTGTAGCGTTAACTATTTTCTACAGTGCACATACTTTTACCATGATTTATTTCAAACAACCTACTTGATGTTACTTAACACAGAGTTGGGAGGAAATGTGCACTAGCATACTGTTATATATTATTTCTACTGTACAACATGGATAGAACTAGGGACATAAATAACCTCAAGAGCATAGATAATAGTAAGATAATTACTATTTGATTTTGATTATGTTACCTTTATTTTTATTTTTTCAAGTTTTGTGTATTAAGTTTGTTTAATCCAGTATAGTTAACATGTTAGATTCGTTTCAGGTTTACAATATAGTGATTCAACTCTATGCATTAGTCAGTGCTCATCATAACAAGTGCATTCCTTAATCCCTATCGCCTATTTCCCCCATCTCTCCACCCACCTTCCTCTGGTAATCATCAGTTTGTTCTCCATAGTTAAGAGTCTGTTTTTTTGCTTTGTCTCTCTTTTGCTTTGCTCATTTGTTTTGTTTCTTAAATTCCACATGAATGAATTTGTATGTTATTTGTCTTTCTCTGACGGCCTTAATTCGCTGAGCACTACTCCCTAGTTCTATCCATGTTGATGCAAATGGGAAGATTTCATTCTTTTTTATGGCTGAATAATATTCCATTGCATATATATATATATATATATATATATATATATATATATATATATACACACACATACACCACATCTTCTTCATCTTTTGATCAATTGATGGACACTTCTGCTGCTTCCATAATTGGCTATTGTGAATAATACTGCAATAAACATAGGATGGCATGCATCCTGTTGAACTAATGTTTTTGTATTTTGGGGGTAAATACCCAGTGGTGTGACTACTGGAATGTTGGGTAGTTCTATTTTTAACTTTTTGAGGAAACGCCATACAGTTTTCCAGAGTAGCTGCACCAATTCCCATTAATAGTGCATGAGGGTTCTTTTTCTCTACATCCTCACCAACACTTGTTTCTTGTGCTTTTGATTTCAGCCCTTCTGGCAGGTGTGAGGTGCTATCTCATTGTACTTTTTGATTTGCATTTCTGCAATGATGAGTAATGTTGAGAGCATCTTTCCATGCATCTGTTAGCCATGTTACCTTTGTTTTTAAATACAATTTATTTCATTGTAAGTTAATATAATGTTTATTAATGACTGTCTTAAGCAACCTCGCAAAGGTCCTAAACATTTAGCAATTGGCTCTCACCAGCTGGTATGAGGCAGCTTTGGGACTTGACCCCAGCAGATGAAAGCAATCATATGACGTAGGTCATATGAAGAGATAACTGTGATTCCCTACAGACTGGTATGGAATTGCCTGTGTGCAGACCTGCTGTGCCTTATTAACTGTGCTGCCTCCCCTGTGAGTTCTCCCAAAATTCAGAAGTGAGGTCCTATGCTTCATGCTCCCACCAACACTCTGTATTTGTTTTCGCTTGTCTGATTAGTTTGAAGAAAAGTAAAAGGTTTTCCAGAAACTTTGAAATCTTGAATGGAGGACTGAAGGAACTTTAGTATGGAGACGGTGTTTTCATTGGGTCTTAACACTGGTAGCTTAGGAAGCAAAGTCAAACAACAGAAAACTCTCAGGATGTGCTATACATGATTGTGGGGAAATAGATTCAAGAATTCCTTATATTTAAATAAATGGGTTAGAACAAAACTTAGGGCAGGAAGCTGCCACCACGGGCGAAAGCGCCCAAGGTTAGTTAGTGAGATATTGTAATAGAATCACAGGAAACTTGTTATATCACCTGCAGGAAATTACTTTCCATCTGGTGCCAATGTACCTGGATCACAAACACCACTTGGCCCCACCCCCACCCCGACCCTTTTTTTGCTTCTTTGCACACACACGTTAATGATTACTGCCTGATTGTTTTCTTCACGTTCACCACGTGGTAAGAGCTTGCGCACTCAATAAATAACGGAGATGAACCCCCCCCCCCCGTTCAGGCTCTTGTCTCTTCCCGACTTTAGCCTTTCTCATATTCAATTCTGTCTTTACTCTCTTGCTAACAAGAAAGAACTCCAGAGTCCTGGTCTGTGACACATGATCTTTTAAAAATAGTTTCCTGGGTGGTCTATGACCAGAAAGAGAGGTTCTGAGCTAGGAAAAAAGATACTTCTTGAAGATGGAGCAGATAGTTTTGACAGGAGTCTCAGAGGTGGGGGAGGGGCAGAGTATTATCCAAAATTTTAAGGGAAAAGACAAAAATTCACAGAACAAGAGCAAGAACTTAGAGCTAAATAGGTGTTGAATGATGATGAAATCCCAAGTGTATTACTGGAGGTTTGATAATTATAGTGCAGAAATTTGGACAAGCTTTTTTCAATGTTTAATTCTGAGAAAGGAGGCCAGCCAGGAGTGGGGTAGGGGCAGAGGGAGAGGGAGATACAGAATCTGAAAGCAGGCTCCAGACTCCGTGCTGAGTCTGAGCTGTCAGCACAGAGCTCTATGCGAGGCTCAAACCCATGAACTATGAGATCATGACCTGAGCCAAGGTCGGCCGCTTAACCAACTGAGCCACCCAGACACCCCTGGATGACAAACTTTGAAACTTTCAAAATTCTTTTCTCTAAAAGCTATAAACTGAATATCCATATAATTCTAATTTCTTTCTCTTTTTGTATCCAGAATTTCTTCTTTATGAGCAAAACTGATAAAACTGGGAAAATATTCTCTTAAAACAAAAATTTAAAATGGCTGACCCAAATAACACAAACTTTAAAGTCAGGATGTTGGATGTGCCTTCAGGTGAAATGGCCAAACACAGGAGGCACACCAGGAGACAACAGTATAAGTTAATATATTGAGGGGCAAGTGGAAAATAACAGGAGCAGCAAACTGGGGGGGTGGCAGAGATACATACCTTAAATAGAGAATAATCCCATAAGTTCCCTTAACTGGAAATAAGAGAAGAGCTAATTCCTCCTGCCTACATCCATTTCTGGGCACCGGTGACCAGAATCCAGGGAGGCCGTATCTCACACCTTCCCATAAACAGCAATCGGGTTAATTTTGTTAAATATTTTAAATTATTTTTAAAAAAACTTATTTTGAGAGAGAAAGCATGAGCAGGGGAGGGTCAGAGGGGGAGAGAGAGAATTCCAAGCAAGCTTCTTGCTGTCACAGCAGATCAGTCATGAGATCATGACCTGAGCTAAAATCGAGTCAAATGTTTAACTGGCTGACCCACCCAGGCACCCCAAGCAGTGGAGTAAATTTACCCCAAGTGAGACGAGTAAAGATTGCAACAGGTGCAGCTCTATCCACTTGAGTTTAGGAATTAGCAGCAGGTGATGGAACATACACAAATATCAGTCTGTGGCAGGAATCAAAACCAAGCTGATAAGCAGGACGGGGAGGGGATGCTGGAAGGAGAATATTATAGTCAGAAGAGGCCAAGTGTATGGGAACATCCAAAATAAAACATTAAGCAGGTAATGGACCAGGCATTTGAAAGTTTTATGAGCACAGAGCAAAAATAAGAAGGCAAAAAAGCAGTATCCAAGAGACTGATTACTAGAACAAGTTTCTACCTCTTTGAAACTGGGTTTTCTATTATTTCCATGCAACAGCCACCAATTCCAGAAAAGCAGTGGTTTCCAAATGTACAGGGCAAAAATACAACCTAGTGGGTATGTGAAAATACAACCCCACCCCAGAATCGTACCACCAGGGATTTTAGATTAAGGCCGGGAATCTGCATTCTAAGTAGAAGCACTACTGAAAAATCCCATTTCAGTTGGTTTACCAACCACTTTCTGGGAAAGATAGCAGTGTAGTTAATCCAGGGGTCCTGATGGTGAGACAGCTCTGTAAACATACTGTTAAATAGCCCCGAGTTTCAGCATTCCCACCTAGGGAACAAATGCTAACTCCTGTGAAGGCAAGTTCAGGGCCCAGCTGTCCCAACTTGTTGCAGTCCCTTGGAAACATCTCCTTTTACTTGGTTTTGTACCTTTAGTTTTAATGTTGCCATTTTACTTTGAGTTTAATATTCATCATTTTCAATCTTGTTTGAAAACAGTGGGATATACAAATCCTAATAAAATTTAAAAAATCGCTGATTGCCTCTCCTGTACTCAAAAGTAGGAAAAGTGAGTAATGCTGTTTAGTTGAATAAAATGTCCTATACTGAGCCTTTCTTGATAAGGTATGTGAGAGTACCTTGAAAACTGTAAAGTTTTATATGAGGTAATTTTTAAAATATCAGCAATTTATATATACATTAAATAAGCACGTGTATTATATTCTTTTAAAGTATCTACTCAAAGGTTCTTGTACTTATATTTTGTTAATTGAAGGTGGAAAGACCACGTTTCCATAAAAAATACCTAAAGAATACATCACTTTGTCAAAACATTGTGGCTCTTTATTCTTTGTAGTTCTTCCAAATCCCACAAACAGAAAGAGGATTATCAGTACCATCTGAGTGTGTGTGGGCTTGAAAGCTCTAAATGTTTCTAAAAGACCAAGGCTTTTGATGCCTTTTTTTTTTTTAATAGGAGTTTTGGTGCAAGTTAATCCTTATGATGTCTCAGACTATTGCTCCACAAACCATCCCTTCCTAAGGCTTCCTTGTAATGGACATAACCCATTTTATGTTGGACCAGGGACAGTGAGGGTCTTCCCGTGGTCTGTGCTTGGTAGTGGGGCTGTTTGTAGAAAGGCTTTCTCCATCTGCTATTATGCCAAGGTCTGCCTATAAATGTTGTCATGTATTCAAATGGAGTGGTCCAAGCAAGACGTTTCTGCTCGGATTGAAGAATACATATAAGAGAGAAATGTTGGCTGTGCCTGGCTAAGGTGATGAAATTACTTTCACAACTGAGGATGCAGGCAACAGATAGATTTATTGATGTGACAATCTTCCGGGAAACCAGAAACACGATCTCAGAAAGATGTATACTCAAAAGGAGGCCTTAGGGAATATTCTTGTCTCTTGAAATAATGGGGAATCTGGCAGGAGGAGCTGTGACATCAGGGAGACGACAATAAAGATTAAAATTTAGAGTTACTTGGAGAGAAAATGTGAGTTGCCTTTCAGATATGTGACAAGGTTGGCTATATCTCTAAGAAGTTAAAATTACGTGCAAATACAGGGAATGAACTGATTGCCAGAGGGAAGGGAGATGGGGAAATGGGCAAAATGGGTGAAGGGGAGTGGGAGATACTGGTCTCCAGTTACAGAATAAGTCAGAGGGATGACAAGTACAGCACAGGGAATATAGTCAGTGGTATGGTGTTGTGACAGTTGGTGGCTACACTTGTGAGTACAGCATAGCATACGGACTTGTCAAATCACTATGTTGTACACCTGAAATATAACATGTATCAACTATACTTCAATTAACACAAAGTTATCAGGTTGAGGGATGTGTAAGTGTTAATATTTGGAGAGAGATTTTAACTATTGACCATTATATCAAGTATTTGGGGCAGCCATTTTTAATTTTTTTTTAAAGAGAATATATTCCAAGTTTTATCAACTTTGTTTATAATAAAGTAATTCTTGATGCAAAAAAATTAGAATTATATGGATATTCATCTTATAGCTTTTAGGGAAAATAAATTAGCTTTCTTTTGCTATCCAGGCCATTAGATCACCCAGTAAACTTGAGTGAGAGTAAATAATCTACCTTTTGAGGAGCAAGATTAATCCCCCCTTCTGTTAGTTTAACTTGGACTAAGTGAGTTTTCCTGTGGGCTTACTGTTTGGGGGTCATGATTAGGCCCCTAGGAGAGCCGGGCCTGTTTCTTTTCAGAGCCTGATTACTAAGAAGGCCTTGTAACCAGAGAAAGCTCTTTTCCTAAGGAACCTCTCACACTGTTGCTCTGCACATTGTGCAAAATGTGAGCAGAGACGTTCGTAGCCATGTCTAGAGAGGCCGACATTTGGATATTGTAGCTTCTATTAGAGTAAAATTTCATAAAAGTTAATTACCTGTTTTGGTTACACCAGCGACTTCTTTAGGAAACTACCCTGCTTCTCTTCTAGCCTGTCCACCCTTTCCCCAGCTGCTCCCCAAGCTTGGGATTTAGCTATAATTCTGATAATACTGTTTGTTAAATTGTACAGATTGTTTTTGTTCCCTTATTTCATTGCACTGCTCTGGTCCATGACCCTCCTCTAGGAATTTCTTCCTTTCTCCATTCAAAGGTCTCATGGAATGTGGGTGTGCATGTCTCCTAGCTTAATGTAGGAAAGGAAAATACAGGATTTTTTGAGATTTATTTCTGCCCTTACCTAACAGTGCTGCTGAGGGGGAAATATATATATCCTTTAAAGGAGGCTAAACAAACAAAAAAACCAAGGTTTTGTGGCTCAGTTGGTTAAGTAACCAACTCGTGACTCTGGTTCAGGTCATTGATCTCAGTCTCCGAGATAGTGCCCCTCATGGGGCTCTGCCGTGTCTCGGCCCCTCCCCCGCTCACACACGCTCTTGTGCTCACTCTCTCTAAAGATAAATACACTTTATTTTTTTCTTGTTGTACCCAGATTTTAATATCGCCCCCGAAAGGGGGGCGGAGGACCACTGATTTAAGTATTACTTCTACATTTATCGGAAATCTCTGCCCAGTTTATCTTTCCCGATAAAGTTGGTCACTTTAGTCTGCAGTACTATTTTCTAAATTTTTTTTAATGTTTTATTTATTTTTAATACAGAGAGACAGAGCATGAGAGGAGGAGGGGCAGAGAGAGGAGACACAGAACTGGAAGCAGGCTCCAGGCTCTGAGCTAGCTGTTAGCACAGAGCCTGACGCGGGGCTCGAACCCACGAACGTGAGATCTGACCTGAGCCGAAGCCGGAGGCTTAACCGACTGAGCCACCCAGGCGCCCCTGCAGTACTATTTTCAACCTTGTCTGTCTATTTGAGTTCTGGAAAAAGCCACACATTTCTCTCTTGGCCTCAAGTAATAGCCGTTGTAGAATATCCGCTTCAGCATCTCACCTGGAAAAACTCAGCGCTGGCATCAGAGCTCATCCAGCCCGCAGTGGGGACATGCCCCCACCACCCCGCCCCGCTGCAGACGTGTCAGCGTGCACTTGGTGGGACCGAGGGGTGCGCTGCTTTGTGGAGGTGTCTGCCTCTAAAGACAAAAAACAAACAAACAAACAAAAAACGGTACAGTGACTTCAGAGCTTAGTCCCACAGGCTGAATTCTGAGACCTAAAGGAGGCAGCACTAAGAGAGGCTTGACTTGGCAGAAAATCACTGGAGGAGTGAGTTGAAACTTGGAGGCGGATCCTCCAGGGGCGGGAAGTGGAGATCAGTATTTAAGGGAGCCCAGGAAAAAAGAAAGGAGTCATGCCCAAAATGTAATATATTTTACCTTTCGCTTTTTAAAAGGCATCATTTAAAATGCCTACCTGAAAAGTTGTGGTAAAGAAAAATTCTATAATGCTTGTAGAGGAGGGATTAGAAGGGTTACTTAAAACAAAACCTTCAAAGGTGTTTATAAAAGTAACCATTCTGCTACACTGGTTTTTTTTTTTTTTTTTTTTTTTTTTTTTTTTTTTTTAAGCTTCAAGTGTTAAAGAGTCTGTTTGTGAAGCCTCTGCTGATCACTTCCTAGACTAAAAGAAAATCAGGGTTTACCCCATTGCTGTGGGCGGCTGAGTCACTATAAAAATCTTTGGTCCTTTTGATGTTTGCTGCCTATAGAAGTTCTGAGAAACCTGGGAAGGAAGAAAGAGACCATAAGGGGATTTTCAAACAATAGCGTAGAGAAGGCAAGCTTTTTATTAATCCTATTTACTTAAGTCATTTGTTTGAGGGAGAGGACTGTGGTTTCTTTTGTTCTCCATGCCTTCCCATCAGGACTCCTGAGGAAAGGAAGCCAGTTCCATCAAAATGGCTTGTGTCTGTCTCTGGAAAGACAAGACCAATTAAAAATCAGAAGTTAAAAATAGGTAAAACCAGAGTGAAATATTTTAATCTGATGACCCATTGGTGTGTGTTGTCAGTACGGCTTTTTAAAGTTTCATACCAACACCATGCTTCCTTCAGTTGTGAGTCTGAAAACATTGAAATTAGGGTCACCGAAAATTATATGTATCTTAAAAGAATTCTTCAGGGGAAAAATTACTCCCCTGTGCTTCTCATCTTCTTACTTAAAAATTTTTCTTTTTCTTAGGCACCTGGGTGGCTTAGTCGTTAAATGTTTGACTCTTGATATTGGCTCAGGCTTTGCACTGACTGCATGGAGCCTGCTTGCATTCTTGCGCTCCCATTCCTTCTGCTCCTTCCCCGCTGGCGCTCGCTCCCTCTCGTGCGCGCTCTCGCTCTCTCTCTCAAAATAAGCATTAAAAATAATTTTTTCCCTTTCCAAACCAAAGTGGGAGAATAATTTAAAGAAAACTAATATTGTGAGGTAAACCCTCAACATGATTTCTTCTTATGTAATTGATAAATTAGATAGCATCTTAAAGATGTTTTAAATGCAATACATATTAGCTGTGACATTAAACTTTATCTACCATAAACCGTGTGTGAGTTCAAGAGTCACTGTGCAAATTACCCAGTTAGTGTCAAATGACAGGTCTCTTAGCGAACTCTTGTGATGGCAAGTGGCATGCCCCTGTGTGTATTCAAAAGTCTAGACGTAGGCTCTGTGTTTGTCTATTTGATAGGTGTTTCTAATTGCTCTGGGATTTTCTTATGTGACTTGGTATAAGTATGATTTTTACTTATATATGTGCACTTAATAAAAATACGTTGAATAAATATATGAAGGCCATAAGGCAAATAAATGCCGATTTGCCTGCATAGGCTGCTAAATTCCAAATCATAACAAATATTTACTGAGAGCCAAGATGTCATTTCCGCTTCTGCTGCCCCTCCAAAATTAAGTACTAGCAAGTCTGTGTCGTGGATGTCAGCTTTGAGTTTGCCTTTTAGCATCTATGGTTCCTGATTGTTCAAAGGAGCTGAACACCTGATTTGGTCTCTAGTGCTTCAACTTCTCTTCCTATTTTTCAAATGAATAAATATTTCCCAAAGGAATACCCACTGATTACCCTCTTCTGTTAAGTCTGTTTATATTCAATTTATTCTTAATTTTTTATTTTGCCAATTCTTATTTACCTAGGTTAGAAAACTTAATTGAATATTTGCCATAACTTTAAAAACTTAATCTAATTTATGGGTGAATAATGAATATTGCTTTCTGTTTTAGGTACCGTTCTAGTTGTTGGGGATACAAAGGCAATTAAGACATAGCCAGTGTACTCAGGAAGTGTAGTCTAGCACGAACAACACATGGAAACAAATAATTAAAGTACAAATGAATAAGTATACATGTGTTTGTGCCTATTAGTTTATTTACTTGAATATCCCTACCTGTTTAATGGAAAGGCAAGTAATATTTCCCAGGCTGGATTCTATTCGATAAAGCTTTGATTATCAGATAATTTGGGGAAATTAGCACACTAGTCCTCTTTCTCAGAATTTATAATGCATACCACTGTATTCTGTTAAATATTTTGAAAGATCCTACCATGAAGAAATCTATTTCATATTATCTTTCTCAGACTTCCTTGAATACCCAACACGGTATCCATGGCACACATGTTAACCTCCTGTGGAATATTAGCATTCCATGGGCCATCAATTTGGAAAACAAACTGATTATCATTTGGAACAGCTTGGCACATGCCCTCCTGCTATAGAGGATGAAAAGATAAATGTTCCTTTATACATAGAGGATATGTTGCTCGGAAGCAACTGAGAGAAATCTAACTCAAACTAGCTTAGGCAGAAGGGAGAATGAATGGGAATCCAGAAGGGGGTCTTGCTTCAAGGACTCATATAGAATCTTCAGGTTCCTCTCACTCTATTTCTTTATTCTTACTTGTTTGTGTATTGGAATGGACTTTCTTCTATGTCTGGGCTGGGAAAACTAGGAGGAGGAAAAGAGACATGCTTTTATTTAAATACATCATTTTAGTTTAGTGACCACAGAGAGAAGAAGGGTTTCTTCAATAGCCATATATAAATCCCCAGGGAAAGATTCTGATTGTTGCAGCTGAAGCCCACTGAGGGCCAATCACTATGGTCAGCTATATATTGTACTAATATTAACCATATTTGATCACCAGGAAAGGTTGGGGGATTCTGATTAAAGGCTTCAACAGACCTACACAGAATAAGGAAAGCCAATTTGAAGGGGACTGATATTACTAGGTTGATGATAGAGGATTAAAACACCTGACAGATGTTACCACAATGTGGTCAAATTATTAAAATCTAGATTTGATTAGAATAGGCAGTTAGTCCTAGCATCCAATTACTACCAGGAAGCGGGGATAAAGAAAAATATCAGTTCTTCTAATATTAAAGTCATTATTTTTGGAAGACTTCTCCTAAATTATAAAATGGTTGATAGTTGATAATTTCAAATGTTGTGACCTCAGACAGTTTAATTATATAAAAGATTTTCTTGGCTCCAGGAAGTTGTATTGCTCAAAGTTAAACATTCGTGATTTTAAAGTAGTTGAAATGATTAACCCTTACTGTAAATATTGCAGATTAAAATTGTTGCAGCCATATGATTATGTACTAAACAATGGGAATGTAATTCCCTGCTTTTGGATTAGAGGAAACCCAAAATAACTGAGTAGAGTCCCAGCCCTCTCCATGGTACCAACAGGACCATGGTGGCTTATCTCTAAGTGGATGTGAAGAGGCATGTGTCTAATAGGCATGTGTCATTACGTTTGTTCCTAAATTTTTTCTGTGAAAAGAATGTCCACTCTATGCCAAGCTCAGATGCCCACTAAAAGCAGATCTGCATTTAGCTAGCAATATGATATATTGAGAGATTTGTCTGAAAACAACCTTGATAATTACATGAAGAAAAAATAAAAGATCAGTGGATTTGGGGGTTTGAAGGAGGTGGAGGCTACAGATACTAATGCCTCAACTGTAGCAAGAGTCGGATTTCCCAGAAGATGTTCTTAAGAAGAGGATTCACTTTGGAACTGTGGGTGAGCAGATGAGGAGGAGCCTGTAAAAGAGACAGGAAAGGTGGAAAAGTAGAATGTACACTGCAAGGACATGGTCATTAGTAGCAGCCGTTGTACACAGATTAAAGCAGAGGAGTTCTAAAAGACTCTAGGTTTCCAATTTGGGGTTCCTGGTGACATAGGGGAAAACGGTTTCCCCTACAGAGGATAGGAGGAGCAGAGGCCATATTGCGTGGGTTTGGGATTAAATGAGAAGTGAAGAACTGATGACAGAAAGTATGGGTTTTTCATTTAACAAATTTTGCAGTGATGGGGGGAGGGGAGAAAGGATGGTGGTTGAAAAGAGTCAGAGTTGAGAGACACATTTTTCCCTTTTGAAGAAGTTTGCATGTGGAGAAAGAACCATGAAGTGGGAGAGAGAGAAAGAGATTGAAAAAACAGGAAAGGAAGAAATTCATTTCTGGACCAAGCTCTTAGAAACAACGAGGCTTATGGGATAAAAGCTCAGATTTAAGAAGCAAAGGATGGATAAAATGGAGTCTCGACAAGATTGGAAGTGGGCAGGACATATTGGGGAAATGAATGCTTATGGCTTTTGCAGTAAATTGTAGGTGAGGTTCTCTGCTAAGACGGAGAATGTTAAGCAGCTGGTGTAAATAACATTAATCTGGAGGAGTGTTGCCTGTCCAGGTAAGGTTTGACTTCATAAATACATAAATACAGCAAAGAATCAGGGTTGGAAAATGGCAGGGCAGGTGTGGAAATAAAAGACAGCAATTAACGGAGACTAGTTGATAATACTCTTAAAAATATAGACCTGGAGATGCACAGCTGGAGAGAGAAGAAAGTAAATAAAGTCTTCCTGTGTCTCTTAGCCTGGGAGGAAAGGAAGAAATAGGACAGTAAACTTCCCGAGGGAAGATCTACCCCAATGTCTGGCACACAGAACACAGTTTAAATACATCATTGAAAAATGGAGAGGCTGATGAGCTAAAGTAGCAGGTTGAGTAAGGCTAAATGATGAGAACATAAGGAACATAGGCGGTTAGCAGGCAATCCACTCCTAGAGTTGTGCAGTCTTTATCAGTATATGTGTTGGCCCTAGACATGGGAGTCAGAACGGAATCCCTCTGTTTAAGATTTTGGCAGGAAACAGTTCTAGGTGATGCCAAGCTCCAAGTCTGGTCTAAGGAATGAGCTGTTGAAGCAGGAGAGAAGGGAATGCTATTGAGGTACAAGTTCCTGTAAGGGTGGAGTTTCGAATAACCATTAGTGAGTGCTGGGCAGTGACCTGGGCAGCTAGTAGTTGATTCCAAGAAACCTATTACAAAGAGGATGGTATAACCCCAAAGTCCACGGATAAAGCTTTTCTGGAATTGTTGCCCGAGAGCCAGGAAAATGCCAGCCTTCTCCGTCCACAATTTTAAAGGGAAGACCTGAGGGGCCCCTGTGTAGCTCAGTCGGTGAAGTATCCGACTCTTGGTTTCAGCTCAGGTTATGATCTCACGGTTTGTGGGTTCCAGCCCTGCATCGGGCTCTGTGCTGGCAGCTTGCTTGGAATTCTCTCTCTCCCTCTATCTCTACCCCTCCACTCCTTGTGTGCACTTGCTCGCTCTCTTGCGCACGCTCTCTCTCTCCCTCAAAATAAAAATTTTTTAAAAAGGAACAATGGGAGTAGTATCACCTGGGAAGCACTGATTTTCAATTAAGGAAAACTATTAAAAGGAGCAACCAAGAGTGAAGTGAAATGGGGCTGTGTGCTCCAACAAAGAGAATATTTCATCACTAACTTTGTTTAGACTTGCTAGTGTGTGATCGTAAAAAGAAGACTTTTTTATTATTTTTAATTCTTTATAGACAGTGCACTCTTGAAATGCTATTTGAAAGGAGGATCCTAGGAAATTTTTAAGGGTATGAAAGGATTACTGAAATCTAGAAGGAAAGGATTAGGAATAGTTCAAAAAGAGGAGGGTAGATAAATTGTGGTAGAAAGGTCTTTCTGCACTAATTTGGGGAAAGAGCTAATATATTTGTGACATTCTTTCAGTAAATTTCTACCCACATCTTACCCTGTATTCAGCTCCACATGCCCAGGCTTAAGTCCTTGTTTCACAGTTGTTTATATGTCTGTACTTTTTAACTGAAGTGAACTCAGACAGCTAGGTTGAAATTGATACAACAAACAGGAAAATCTACTTCACTCCTATTTGTGGGTTTTCAGTTTCAGTATGAAAAATATCCACCCCCTTGGAGCTACAAGATTTATTCCCAAAGGAAGTGGCTCATACTTCCTTTTTAAGGCACAAATACTTTGAAGTTATTTCTTCCTTCTTTGCTTTTACTAGGTATACCCTTTAAATATCTCCAGTAGTCTCAGGTTTTCAACTGTCATCAGGATACACCAGCTTTGTGTCCATTGGAGAGAAAAATTTGTTCTGTAGCAGCCATTTTTGCAACTGCTTATCACTTACACTGACTCAAGACTGAGAGGGTCCCTGGGGTTGGGGGAGCCCTTCATTTGTGTGTGTAGGGGTCATGGAGGGTGGGGCGAGGTTGAAAGACTCCGCTCTTGCATGTCAGTAGCACTGAATCAGGAATTTCTAGTTTGGATCAATCCTGAGGCATGTAGCTGTGGTATTTGGCACATGAAAACAAATAAACCCCAGGTTGTAAAATGTACCTGGTTTTGTCTTGACAATAGTCAGGCAGAATCCCTCCAATCTGAATGTTATAATTCTTAAAGTATGGTCCTCAGATTAACATCACCTGGAGATGTCTTATAAATGAAAATTTTCAGACTCCACTTCATTACTGCTGAATGAGAAACTCTAGAAATGGTCAAGTGAGCTGAGCTTTAACAAGCCCTCCAAGTGATTTAGCTCGAGTTAGGGCACCAACGGGCCAGGTGGTATTGGCTCTCAGGCCTGGCCGCACATTAGAATCAAGTAGAGGAACTTAAAAAAATTTTTTTTAATGTTTTGTTTATTTTTGATATAGAGAGAGCATGAGAGGGGCAGGGGCAGAGAGAGAGAAGGAGAGAACTGGAAGCGGGCTCCAGGCTCTGAGCTAGCTGTCAGCACACAGCCTGATGCGGGGCTCAAACCCATGAACATGAGATCTGACCTGAGCCGAAGTCGGAGGCTCAACCGACTGAGCCACCCAGGTGCCCCACAAGTAGAGGAACTTTTACCAAAATGCCAATGCTTGAGCCTCAACACTACACCACCAGATTCTGAAGTAATTAGTTTGCCGTGGGACATTGGCATCAGAAGTTTCTACAAGTTCCAGTGATCCTAATGACTTTTGTAGTTGAGAACCATCACTATAGCAATACAAGGAAGGGCTAAATTAGGACTTTGCTCTTAATAAATTATTTTTTAATTTATCACAATCTTATGTATTCTATTAGAATGTTAACTTAGGCATGCTTATAAATGACCACAAATAACATAAGACTTAAGAGAGTGGGGATCTTTCCTGCCTAGTTTTAATTTTTCCCTGTTGTATCCTAAACATTCGGGACAGTGCTTTGTACATAGTAGTTGCTCAAATAACTATGTTGAGTAACTGAATCAATTGATTAAAGAATAGAGTTCCAATAAGAACGTGCCCTTACACCTCACAAAGGAACCAGTAAGTGCTCTGAGCTGGAATAATAGTCTCTGTTTGGGGCTGGCATGGGTTCATCTCCTCTTGGTTCTGTGGATTCTCTATGAATCCTCTTTGTTCTTGCCCATGCCTATCTGTACCAGGATGTCACTGCCTTGTATCAGGATTCACATTCTTTGCAGAAATTGGTCTCTGCTTATGCTCTTAGCCAGAATCCCCACTAAGTAGAGTCCCATTGCTCAAATCCTTAGAAGCATCCAGTGTTTTTCCTCTGGGCTGGCTTCTCCTCCCTTTCTCCCATCCCCCATCGCCATTTACGTCTTGACAGGTGCTTCCACCTGGCCTCTCTGTGTTTTGACTCCTGTATTCTTCCCTATTACCCTATGTCTAATAGAGGGGTTTCTCTCAATTTGGTGGGAAGAACAACTTTCTAAGTGGGTTTGAGCAAAAAAAAAAAAAAAAAAAGTGGATTTCCCAACAGGCAGGAACAGGTTCACCACACTGCTGCTGAAATACTTTAGGCACGTGCCCGTTTAAAGATTTCTCATTCAATATTGAGTAAAGCCACATGACCTAAACACTAAGTAGCAAGTTTGCACACAAAGTGCCTTTAATTCAGTATGGTAAATTACTTCCCTGAAATGTTTTTTGGGGGAATTCAACCCTGTTTATAATACCCTTATTAAGGTGTATCTTTATGTTGTTTTATTTATTGTGTAAGCTTTTTAAAAAAAAAAACAGTAGATCCTTCAGAAGCCATCCTAATCCCCCTTGGTTCCTGTAGGTTTTTTTTTTTTAACATTTATTTTTGAGAGAGAGATCATGAGCAGGGGAGGGGCAGAGAGAGGGAGGCACACAGAATTGGAAGCAAGCTCCAGGCTCTGAGCTGCCAGCACAGAGCCTGACATGGGGCTTGAACCCACGAGATCATGGGTTGAGATCATGACCTGAGCCAAAGTCGTGTACTCACCTGACTGAGCCACCCAGGCACCCCTCCTGTAGGTTTGTTTAGACTGAAGTTACCTGTGGCTCCAGACAGGAGGAAGGTCAAGGTTTAGTACTTAGTATTTTTCCCAGTTCTCACTCAAGTGTCACTGAAGAAAAACTGCTACTAAAGTTCAAGGTGTTTTGAAGCCATTTGCATTTGTACACTCCTCTTCAAGTGCTGTACACACATAGAGTCTCCTAAGTGACACAAACTCTCCATCTCTATGTGAAAGCTTCCTGTCCTTCAACTACACTCAGGCCTGGAGCCTTAAACAAAACCCTGTCCAGATTATTGTATGTTGTGTCTGATTCTGCAGCAGCTGTTACTCTTGAACAATATGATGCCTCTCCTGCCCCACAAGAAGTTGAAAATTCCCCTTCTGCAATACTTTGAACCTCTGTAGACACAGGGAGCATAAAACGGACTGAGAGATGGACCTAGGACTCCTGTTTAGGAATTCTGTGCACAACTTAAAGACTATTGAGTTTTGCTGTTTCCTGACATTGACTTTCATAGCAACAGTTTAATTTGGAGAAAATCTGCTACCTCAAATAGCTAAAGGTATTTATGTGGAAAATTTTCCAAGTGATTGACTTTACTGTGTTGCTATTTTCTTTCCCCATGAATATGTGAGTATTTGGCTTTCTCCCAAGAGTTTTTCTGCATCACTTCTCTTTAAGAGAAAAGTTTCTATCCAGACTAGGAGAAGAGTGAGTCACCAAGAGTTTCCCCTTTCTAAGGGGATTATTATTTGAGTTTAAGCCACAACATCTGTATAAATGAAGAATTTGTGTCGCCTGTTTGCTAAAATTTTTCATGGTAAGGGGCTCCTTGGTGGTTCAGTCGATTAAGTGTCTGACTTGTAAATTTCAGCTCAGGTCATGATCTCATAGGATCGAGTCCCAAGTGGGGCTCTGTGCTGACAGCATTAAGCCTGCTTGGGATTCTTTCCTCTCTCTGCCTCTCTCCTACTCACACTGGAGCTGGAGTGCCCTCTCCTCCCCCCCCCCCCACTAGCCACTGAAAATATTCTTTAAATAATCTTTAAGGTGGCCAGAATGTTGATCATCACTTTGGAGCCAACATAAGTGTGACCAGCTGTGTGCCCCCTACAGCACACCTTGTCTCTCTCCTCCCCATGGTGTCAGTCTTGAAGGGGCTGTCTGCTCCCTCACTTACCTTCACAGCTACCTCTCTACTGACTGTTTCTGCCAAGATCACTAACGACTCCCTCTTATTTAATCCAGTGATCATGTGTGGGTCATGCCAGATCTTTCTGTAGCATTTGACATTCTTAATGCTACTTTCCTTAGCTGCTTTGGCATCATTTCTCCTCATTCTCCTAGTTTCTTCTTCTGTCCCTTTCCTAAATGTTTCCTAGGCAGTCATTCCTGGACCTACTTTTCATATTACTCTACACTCTCTTCCTGATTGATTCCATTTGCTCCATGGCCTCGATTCCACGCCGTTGATAAAGATCCCCCATTTACATCTTCAGCCCAGGTCTGTGAAAGCTGGTCTCAGTCCAAATGGAACTGAATTCCTTCGCTTCCCTGTTTCTCTAAGTTCCCAGTTTTAGTGAGGGACACCATGGCTCACAGTGCAAGAAAGAAACCTTAACTCCTTTTTTTCTATATCTCTCCTGTTCTGCCATAAAACTAACACTGCTAGTTTATTCTATCACCTACGTAAATTTTAAACCATGTCTTCTCCTTCAGCATCTCCTCCAGGTCTACCTCCTCCCAGTTCCCTAGGTTAGGAAACCATCAACTTGCATGTGGATAACCCTCTCTGGTCTTGACCCCTTACAATCCATGTACACATCACAGGAGAGGTTTTTCGGATCACATTTCCCTGACCAAAGCCCTCATGGTTGCAAAGCCCTGGTCTGGCTTCTCCTGCCTCTCCAGTCTCAGTTCTAGGCACTATTCACCTTGCATTGTCCATTGATTCCAAATACTTTTCATTCAAAAAATACTGTGCTTTCTCACCTTCATTTGCTATTTTTCTCTGTTTGGAACAATCTTTCTATTCTCTTCCACTCTGCTCCTTTTTTGGGTGTGAGAGTCTGAGCACTTCCTCTTGGATGCTCCCCTAAATGCCCCAAGTCTGCAAAGGTGCCCCTCCCAAGGCTTGCATCCTATTGTCTCCTCAGAGCAAGGTCCACCCTTTAGTGAAACTGCTTGGGTCTTTGTATCCCTGCTAGATCATCAGCTCTGTGAGGACAGAAGCATGTCTCCTGTGTTGAAATTGTATCTCCAGTGCCTGGAACAGTGGTTGATGCAGTGCAGGTGTTCAGTAAACATTAGCTGAATGAGTGAGTGAGCCTCAGAGTAAACCATGAGCCAGCCTTCTTTAGGCACAAGTTCAAACGCCTTACTTTGATCTGCAACTTCTTCCTCACAAGCCAAGCTCCCCTAACCAGTTCAACTCTTACTTTTCCACAGCAGGCAAAACTTTGCTGCAGACAAAGCAACCTATATATCCCAAAGGAAGAGAAACTTTTCAAAGGTTCTGAGAATTAGCATATGGTAATGATCAAATCCCAGGGTATCTTTTAATTGAACCTTCACAGCCGTTCACTTAGCTTGTACTCAGTACATAAATTGAGTAGAACCTTATTAGGGAGGTTGTGTCATGCCCTAGTGAAAATGGAGAGAATAAGAAATAGCTTTCCATGACATGGAGGCATTGAATAAAGGGAGCAACCTGGTCTGTAGCTTCTTTAACTTGTGTCTGACTACTGACTCCTGATGTGGGAAATGAGGAGGACAGCTACAGCCATCAAAGTTTAGGATTTTCCTCCTGAAAACCCCATTGTGGAATTTGTACTCTGCAAGGATCTACTGCATGCTCCTCTCTTTCCCACTTCTGTGCTGCTGCCTTAATGTCCGCCTCAGGAACAACCTGCTTTTAAAGATTTTTCCTCCCCAGGAGCAAATCTTCCTGAAGGAACCACATGACTACCAGGCTCAGCCTGCCGATACTGCCCTGGGCTGGGCTTCTCTTTCATTCACTCACTCTGTTCAAATGACACAGGTTCAGAAGCCTTACTCTGTCCTCACCACCCTGGACTTTTCTTTCTCAGGACTATAACCAGTGAGGCAAGCAGGATGCCCAGGGAGCAAAACGTAAGAGTTTCTCACTCTGATGCCAATCCCGTATATGCATGTGCCTGAATGGGAGTGCCTTTCTTGACTCCCCCTTGGCCTGGCACACTCTTCCAGGAAGGTCGGCCTCCTTTCCACCGTCATGCCTCTCCAAATGCTAATCCCTGGGACTCAGCTCAGATGCTGCCTCCTCCATTAAGCTCCCTATTCTTTTCCACAACCCCGCAAATCCCAGTGGACCTTGTTTATACCTCTTTGAAGGCACTGTATACCTTGGTTAGTTCTTAGGCTTGTCTTGTATCTATATTAAACTACAAACTTGGAAAGGCTGTCTTCTCCATGGGCTTACAATACCTTGCACAGGGTTGAGGACACAGCAGGTATTCATGTCAGTGAGGTGAGTGGAGCAATCAAGGGGAGGAGAGAAGAGCATAGTGGCTAATTGCACGGTGGGGGGTAGGCCAGGGTCAGCATGGGATCTGGGGCCATTCTGCCTGGGTTTGATCTCTGGCTCTGCCACTTGCTGGGTGCGAGAATATGGGCAAGTTCCATCATCAGTTTATACCTCCATTTCTTTATCTTTAAAATGGGATCGATGTTAGTACCCCAACATCAGGCTGTTGTGAAATGTAAGTGAGCTAAAACATATGAAGGCTTTAGCAACAGACTTGACGCACAGTAAACATTTCAGTTAACCTCAAGATTCAGAATTAAAAGGGTCAAGTGAAGGTACATCCATGGAAAATGCGCTATGCACAGTAAGGGCAAAGCACATTTGTGACTGATGTCTTAAAGTTAAATCTAAGCCATCAATAATGGAAGACAGGCAATGGCCTCATACTCCCTTGAGAACCCAAGTGCCTACTTTTTTAGAAGAGACTCGTCTCCTCTCTATAATTCAAAAGATTAGCTTGGCCAAGAAGATGGGAAGGGAGGCTGCCTAAAAAGAAGGCAACAGAGGAGGGCTGAATGAGCTTGGAGGTTTTAACCTGGATATTGAAATGTGCTATTTTAATATCTGCTGACTTTAAGGAGAATGAAAACATAATGCTAAGGGAAAGTCATGTTTTTGCTGCCATCTACAGTCAAAGTGTAATTTTTAAACTACACACACATACACACACACACTCAAAATGGGATTTCTAGATAAAATGAGTAAAAATATAGACTAAAATTTGGTTTAAGTCCTAGTAATTGAAACAATTTGGGCATAGTATAGCATTTTATTTACTATTCTTAAAGTATATATTTTTAATCAGTAATATAGCCTTTTTAACATCTCAAATTGTGTTGATATTCCTCTTGAGGAAACTGCTAGAATAATCACTCAGGTGTGAGGCTGTCCTCTGGGTTGGATTAACTGCAGCTGAGGCAGCTAACAGTGTGAGAGTCAATACAATGCTTTCAAGGGAAGAAAGAGATGGATTGGATTTTTACCCTACGCTTTCCTGCCCTGTGATCTGCAGTTCTCTGGTTATTAGACTTATAGATTGTAGTATATACCAGTGCAATGCATTTTATTGTTTGTATATGAGAAATCAACCAAAAGCAAGTAAAGCTAAAACATGACAGTGATGTCACCTCTGAGACGCCGTCTGCCCCTATGTTCCTACGCATATAATTTCACAATCATTATGTTTTCTCAACTTCTTGTGTATTATTTTTAAAGGGTTAAATATAGACAAGAATTACTGGAAAAGCGTTTGATGGAGAAAAAAGAAGTGGCCCTCCAAGAAGCTCATGAAGAAGGAGAGAGAGAGAGGCGGCTAGAAGCCCTTAGGAAACAGGTGTTTGTAATTTGGAAATTTTCGTGGGTGGTTTCTACATGTTCTTAGTAACATTAGTAGGGCTTAGTGCACAACATCTGTGATGTAAAGAGTAAATTTTCCAAATTGAGACACTGATCTTCATTCCTGGGAGCAATTAGATTTATGTTGAACAATTTCCAGTTTCTAAGTATATTAAAAGAACTTTATCGGCACCTTTCAAAAAGCTCTCCCTAGATTTAAATGCATCTGTATTACCTCTAGTTTATTAGCTGAATAGTACTTATTTACAGGAGTGAAACTTTATTTATATCTAGCAGGTCTTTCTACACCTAAAAAAAAAAAACTGGAGTTTGAGCAAGGTAATCATCTTTCGGTAGAAACCTCAGTTTGGAAATACCCTACAGTCAACAAATATGTGAAAAAGCACTTTTTAAAAAATATACTATTTTTTAATGAGAGAATTGAAACCTACCATTGCTTTGCCTAGTAAAAGTAGGCAAAAGTTTTTGAGAAATGTGATATTTAGAATTTTGAGATTGATATTGAAATTTGAGAAATGTGATAAAATAGTTTTACTTGGTAATTTTTCAGAGGTTTTGATCTGGACATGATTAGTTCAACTCATAAGCTCCAAAGCCCATTGACACCATTTCCCAGCTGATAGGAAATGACTGTCTGATTTCCCTTTTATGTCAGTGGAGGCATCATGGAATCTTGGATAAGAACTTGGCCTCTGGTGTCCTTCAAACCTTGTGCAACCCGGTTCATGACTTACTGGCGGAGGAAACTTAGATCTTTTACTTTCCTAAGATTCATTTCCTCCTCTGAAAAATGGGAATAATAATAGTACCTACTTCATAGGTTTGTCATGTGTGTTCACATTTTTAAAATCTAAATATAAAGCCCTCTTCTAAATGCTCTTAAGTTTTATCTCCTTTAATCTCCAACAACCTTATGATATATATATTTATTTTCATAGCAATGTTTCTATTTTATAGAAGAGGAAACTGAGGAGACACAGAGGTTCCCCAGATTCCCTTAGCTAGCAACTGTCATACTGTATTCAAACTGAGGAAGTCTGGTTAAACTAGTTAAATGACATCGTTTATAGGAAGTGTAAATGCATACAGCTATTATGTCATCTTCGATAAAATGGATTACAGAAATAAATTCAGAGCAGTGGAATTTAAGTCCTGGTCATGCTGGATTCAACAAAATTTAAATTATTCAATCATTAGCAAATAATTATAAACCATGGGCTTCTGGGGACAAAACTTAATGTCAATATTACTATATAAGTTCTTGTTCAAAATATAACTTTGATAACTAGAGTCCATATGATTAGAATTCTCTCCATCTGTGAACTCTTTGACAGATCTATGCCCATTCCCTGTAACCAGTGTTTAGAACTATAGTATAAGACCTTTTGGTTAGCAAACATACAATAATTAAAGTATATTCAACCCCCAGTATTGTCATTACAGTTTCTAAATAGCATTAAAAATGCTATTCTCAATGCTAATTCTTGACTTTAGGAATTAACAGGCAGGTGTTACTAATGGTGCATATAATTTACAAAATTAGTGACTTCTTTCATTAGGATACAGGTTTGAATGATTTCAATTATCATAAAGGACAAGGACATTTAGGTTAAAATAACTCTACAGTTTTTCAGTAGAAGGGGAAACAATGGTTTACAATAGTCCCTGGAAATCCCTTTGCTGAGCACAATGCAGATTCACCCATCTTGCCCAATACACCAACATGACTTTACCCATGAATAATATATTCTAGATTGAGTTTGATCATATTAAGCTTTCTAGGAAGCTTCATGGGGTTGTCACCATGAACATATATTGCTAGTGGTTAAATTGTTTTTTTAAATTTTGGTTACTTTTAAGATTTCTTTAAGACTTCTTATGACTTAGTACCAGAAAAATAAATTTTTATCTAAATTTAATCATAACTGTGATAAGTCAATCAGTAGCAAACCATGTATATCATGGCCTTTTAATATGTTTTGTTTTTAAACCATCAACTCCTTTGGGGATCCCTAGGACTGGCCTAGCTTAATATTCTGTCTTTCCTTCTTTTTTGGTTTTATCTTTAATAAAATTTCCTAACATTAATGGACATTAATAGTGTTCCCCAGAAGTAGTTAGCTTGTATCTTAATCCAAGTAGTGCTTTTTATTCTTTTAGGTTGCTATTGTTGCTCAATTTGATCCTGTTAGAATGATGTCAGACACAATAGCATCAAAAGCAAAGATGGGTGTTGGAACTGAAGAAGAATTTATTCTTCAAAAGCCACTCTTTACATTGAATACATACAATGAATACCAGGTAATTGTGGAAATTAGCATGATTGTTGCAAAAGCCATTATGATAAAAAGACTGACAGAAGTGTGTGTTTTGGGTTAAAAATTATTTTCAATACTTATATTTGAATACCATCTGGATTAACATAATTTGTACCGTTAAATGGTAGCAATTACTGCATAATTCTTAGCACTATAAAATACTTGATAGGTGACCATAGAACAGTTTGTCTGAACATATATATTGTAAATCCATTATTGAAAATATTTTTAAAATTTACATTTTTTACATTAAAATTCTTAAAATTTACAAAATTTCACTTGAACGTTGTTATATTGTTTCTCTATCATTCAGAATTTGTTTAAATTCATGATATAAATCCTACTAAGGCAACAACAGATGACACTGATAAGACAAAGCAGAGGGAAGCTTTCCGAAATCAAAATGAACTGAAGATAATACATCAGAGCTAATGATAAAATAAAATATTTTCTGTGGAAAGTATTAAGGTGTTATTTAACCATTTCTAGGAACTTTTGACTCCTTTTAGTCTATTCCTGTTATGAGAAGGGATTTTAAAAAGTCTTTTTGGATAGATGGATGGCGGGGAGGGAGAGCAGATGAATGAATGGGTATCAGTGATATTAAGGGAGAAAGTAGCTCTCCCTAGTTTGTTAACTTTGCAAATCGAAGGAGAGAAGCTGAATACTTATTTACAAAGTAGGAAACTTCATCCATTCACCCACTGACCAATCAAGTGTGCCTCTCCTGTGTGCTGTATACTTCACTAAGAAATAAAAAAGACGAATAGTTCATTTATCAATTGGACAAATATTTATGGAACATGTTACCGTATCTGACTTGGTGGAGCGGTTAGGGCTACATCCGGAACAAGATGGACCTATTCTGCTGAAGGAAGTGAGCAGGGCGGCTGGGCTGAAAGGAGAGGGAAGCATGTGTGAGAATGACACCCCTGGGGTGAGACTACCTCCATGGTGGAGGTCTAAGGGCTGTCGCGGCAAGAAAGGAACCAACAGAAATGCAGACTAGGGAAGCTGGACCAAGTGTTGAAGAAGGAACTAAGCTAATCTTAGCCAAGGATTTTTGGCATCGGTAACAAAATTTTTTCCAGGTGACTTATATTTAAAAAAAAAATCAGTTGGGAGGAGGGGTTGGGTGAAGGGAAAGGGATTGAAGGTAAGGATGCAAGTATATCTCTGGAAGCCAACGCAGGGAGGGCATCTGGGACTGACAAAGAACTGAAGTCAGAAGCTGGAAAGCTCTCAGGTTCCTGGACTGAGGAGATAAAGGTTTTGCCATGCAAAGGAGGGTGGAAAGAGGCCCTTACTGGTGTGTCTTCAGTGTAAGGGACACAGCAAGGGTGGGTGCTAGGAATTGAGGTTGGAAACCTAGGTTAAGGTCTGACTGAAAAGTGTAGTAGCTCTTGCTTGCTAAGACAGTATCCTGGGAGCACAGGTGAGACTTAGAAGCAGGTGAATTATATAATCACATGTTTAGCAAAGTATCCTGGACGGAAAATTGGTGGGGTTGGGAGTGGGGATCGGATTCTTTTAAGATGGCAAAGACCTCATAAATGTGGGAGGGTGTGGAGTGAATGGCTCTGGCTGAGAGGCAGGAGTAATGAAAGTAATGGATGATTCTAAGCCAGGCAGCGAGTGGTACTGAGAAGAGCCTGCCTTTTGGATTCAAATCCACCTCCGCTATTTACTGGCTATGTGAACTTGTGTAAGTTATTAACATCTTTATGACTTGTTTACTTCATCTGTAAAATAATTTGTAAGGTTCTTATGAGGATTAGGATAATAAATGTCAATTGCCTAGGATATTGCCTGGCACCTACAAATAATTCAGTAAATTATAGTCATTAGGTGTGGCTGCCATTAACCATATAAGAATATAAAAGTAAAAACAGAGTTCAGGAAAAGGAATTTGTTCATGTTATGATTAGGTGGAGATATCTAGAACACATTTACAAGAATCTGACTGCTTCTGGGGAAATGAACTGGGGAACTGGAGGTCAACTTTCAAAGGAGATCTCCATTTTACTTGATACTTATTCTTTTTTTTTTCTTCTTTTTAAAAATAGTTTATTGTCAAGTTGGTTTCCATATAACTCAGTGCTCTTCCCTACAAGTGCCCTCCTCCATGACCATCACCCCCCTTCCCCTCTCCCCCCCCCCCTTCAGCCCTCAGTTTGTTTTCAGTATTGAAGAGTCTCTCATGATTTGCCTCCCTCCCTCTCCCCAACTCTTTCCCCTTCCTTCCCCTTCCATGGTCCTGTTTCTCCTGTTAGACCTATGAGTGAAAACATATGGTATCTGTTCTTCTCCACCTGACTTATTTCACTTAGCATGACACCCTCAAGGTCCATCCACTTTGCTACAAATGGACCAGATTTCATTCTTTCTCACTGCCATGTAGTATTCCATTGTATACATAAATCACATCTTCGTGATACATTCATCAGTTGATGGACATTTAGGCTCTCTCCATGATTTGGCTGTTGAAAGTGTTGCTATGAACATTGGGGTACATGTGCCCCTATGCATCAGCACTTCTGTATCCCTTGAGTAAATCTCTAGCAGTGCTATTGCTGGGTCATAGGGGAGTTCTACTGATAGTTTTTTGAGGAACCTCCACACTGTTTTCCAGAGCAGCTGTACCAGTTTACATTCCCACCAACAGTATAGGAGGGGGCCTGTTTCTCCACATCTTCACCAGCAACTTGATACCTATTCTAAAAATAGGATAAGGAGACCTTTTGAAATCTCACAAACCTGAAGCAGAGAAGATGGTTGAATCCAGGAAATAATTAGGGACCACACAGGTGAAGCATGAATCCTTGGAAGTGGATGAGGGTGACCATAGAGACTATATCTAGAAGGGGAGAAACTAGGTCTAATGCTCAAAATATGTTGCTTCTCAGACACAAATCTCTGTATTATTTTTGACTTGTATGCAATCATTGCTCCTCATCCCTATACCTCATCAGTTGCCAAATTCTATGGATTCTTCCCTTCATAGTGTTTCTGAAAATTCTCTCTTCCTTGCTACCAGCCAAGCATAGGCATTTATTACTTCGCCTGACAATAGTAGTAGACTGGTACTCTGGTGTTGTGTAGTGCTCTCAGTGTTCTACCCAAACCACCCTTATCCCAAACTGACCTATTTCACCTCCGAGTTTGCGAGTGCCTTCCTTTTTTTTGCCCCCATCTCTTTTCTTCTCTATTCTGCTTCATTGAAGAATAGGGTGGACTTTATAGTTAGCCTCCATAGTTATAGTGCCTCCTTACGTTAGGTCATCCTAGTCTAACCTGCACCAGGAGATGTAGTTCTGTGATCTACTATCCTTGGAATATCAGTCACATGCACCATTAGGTGTAGTTATCTGTTTAGATTCTTACTGCTCCTATTGGTTTAAGAGCTTCTTGAAGAAGGGCTGCTTTCAACAGCTTGTTATCCCATCCTCTAGGGGGACTTGAAGTCCGTATAAAATGCCTCATTAGCTAAAATCCATATATGGCTACCTTATTGCAAGCAGCGTCTGTTGACATTTAATATTCTTAGAAGGAGGGGAAGAGGAATAAGGTCCAATCAGCTATAAATGAAAATAGAAATTGAGCTACTCATATTTCCATTCCCATTTAGAATCACATTGGTGGAGACATTTTCTAATTCTGCTTGAAATAGAAATCCAGACTTGGAGAGTTCGATTGATTTTGTTTTTAAGTAGAGGCCATGTGTTTAAACATACTGTACATATTGCAGAATGATGGAGAAATTAGAATGTTTAAAGACAAATGCACAAGGTTGTGGTTTAAATTTATTTTAATCAATGATTATCTATATTTTCTAATTCTCTCAAATAACGAATCAATGATAGTACTGAAAATAAACTTTTCCACCCCATCTTTTAAAGCATTTCTATGTGTTATATTTTGACTAATCTAGTATACTATTCTCTATATCTTCTCTTGGAAGCCACAGATATACTGGAAAATGATTATGTCAAGAACATTTGAATGTTTTCAGTAAAAACAAAACAAAACAAAAACAGCAACAGAATATAGTCCTGTATACATAAAGTTTATTATCATCTAGTCATCTACCCAGAAAAAACAAGCTATACAGCTTGAACAAATATGGAACTAAATGATAAAATTTACTTTAGTTCAATGAATTACTACTTATTAAAATTGTATTTATTTTTACAGATCATTTTTTTTTCTACAGATAACTTCTGACCCTCGACTCCGTTTTGAGTTAGCACTTCGGGAAGCTGGACTTCATAAAACATTTTATGCCAGAGAGATATTACCAAAAATCAGTCCTCAGAAACCTCCAAGAAAGGACATGGAGTCTACTGTATTTAAAATCTAGAGTTCATCTGCAAATCTTATAAGTAAACAAGATTTTTCTTTGAATACATTTATATGGGTAACAATTACTACTTTCTGACAATTTTTTAAATAGCAGACCTAGAAATCAAAGCACTCATTATAACAACTTTGTCTTTTATAACTCTTAGAATTTCATGCACTATTTCCTATATCTTTGTTATGTCTGATAGTACTGAATTCAACAAGACTATGGAACATAATTATAATGCATATGATACATATATTATCATTTAGTAAATTGCAGATTGGAGATTGCATTATCCCATGAAAAGAGCTCAAAATAACCATTTGTAGGAATTATAATTTATTTTGCTACTACCTGCTAAAGTTCATTTCTACTTTATTTCAGAATTTGACTTTTTAATTACAGAAGCTCCATTATCATTAATACTTCTATTATTTCTTGATTATTATAAGAGGAGACTCAACCTTTCTCTAAATTTAGAAACCAATTTGGTGTACCATGTTTACTGCAAACCAATCATCCAAACAATTTCATTTTGCAAATTAGCCTGTAAAAATAAATTAGAAATTAGAAACAGCATTTCAAGCATGGGAATATCTGTTTTGGCTTAGAAAAATGTATTTGAGTGGTTGTTTCAAAGGAATACTTCACAGTTGGTGATATTTTAAATATCAAAAATTCCAAATTTCAATTTAATACCTAGATGGTTTTATAGATAAGGAGTATTTCACATAAAACTCAAGCATATATGTCCACTTTAAATACTTGATTAAGCAAGTCAGTGTTGTTGGAAGTTTTCATTCTTTACTGTTAAGAAGACTACCTCTACCCCCTCCTCTTTTTCATTCTATTGCAACTCCCTGCCATTTCCTACCAACTTCCAACCCAGAAATTGCTATTACTGGAGTAATGTAAAAAAAAAAAAAAAAAAGACAAAGAGCAGTCTGACTGGTGGAATATTTGGTTTCATGATTATTCCCAACATAACAGGAATAAATGCAGCAAGCCCAGTTCATCAGAATAAACCTTCACAAGAGATTCTATGGGAAAATCTATACCCACAATTCATTATAATGACCTTCCCATTCAGCCTTTTGCAGCATCACATCTCACAATTAAAAGAGGAAAAGGAATCATGAATAAGACTCAGGGCAGTGAGCATTAGCAACTTTCTCGAGGATGTCTCCCATCATCACAATGTTCCTTTAGGGGTCCTTGATTTACTTGATGTGAAGCCTCAGACCATAAGCCATGAAAGCCCTGCTCTGTCAGAGCACATCCTCTCTGTGTGGCAAGGTATGTCGTCGTCATGGCTCTCTAATGTTCCTTCCTTATCTGTAGGGATGTTCTTCTTATGCTGTTTTCTTTTTTTATGTTAACTTTAAGATCTGATTCTTTTCTTTGCTCATTTATACTTAAAATTTGTTTTCCTTAACTTTTTAGAAATAGTTGTTACTCAAGGTAATCTTAACTTCACAGCTTTACAGTTCTCCCTTTGTTATATTTGTGCAGTGTTCAAAGAAATTCTCCGCTT
Source organism: Suricata suricatta (assembly GCF_006229205.1). Taxonomy (NCBI): domain Eukaryota; kingdom Metazoa; phylum Chordata; class Mammalia; order Carnivora; family Herpestidae; genus Suricata; species Suricata suricatta. Next base: position 70,662,783 of record NC_043702.1, read on the forward strand.
ACTTTCTGGAGATATTTTCTCCCCTAATTTTATCTGGACCTGCTATTTCCTTTGAGTTTGCTGTTCCTGTGGTGCTCAATTTGGATTCTCCTCACAGCATCTTCTCATTATCATGGGACTTTGTTCTAGAAGTGAGTTTTGACTACCTAGTCTGGGATTTTATGGGACCCAGACATCTATGGCCTCTTCAGAGTTCACTGCAAACACTTTGTACTCATTCATTATCAGAGTGTAAAACCTCTCTGTTTTAGCAGAAGTTTTCAGTGAGTACTTCTTGGCTCTTTAGAGTTCTCAAGTCCATCTGATGTCCCTTGCTTCCCTCTGTCCTGCAAAGGCGTTGGTATAATCCGTTCTTACAGCTATCAGTGGTTGCTCCTTGTCCGTTCATAATTTGTAGTTTATGGGAGCCCTTGTCACCTACTGTTGGATATTATCCCCATGGGTGTTTGGCTTTATTCTACTTTTGGGTTTTTTTTTGTAGGCTGCTTTGAGGAGATTAAAAAATTACCCCACTTCTGCCATCATCTTCCCAAATCCTTCCAAACTGAATTCTTAATCCTAATGAGCTTTCATGCACTAAATATATGGCATCTCTGTAATGATGCCACCATCCACCACATATACAAATCTGAAATGTTAGAGTCCCTCTTCCTGCCCCCCTTTCCCTCACTTGAAGTATCTAATCGGTCAAAATTTACTGACTTTCTGGCTTCTATACTGCAACCATACTTCCAATGGAAGATATTTGCCATGTTTTGTGATTTTTCCAGCCACACCATTTTCACATTTCAGGATTAACCCACACTATCTACCCCTCTCCCAGAGGAGAAGCTAGCCACTCAGTTTTCCTCACTTCTCCTGGTACATTCTATGGCAATCAAATGAACCTATTTGAAATTACATTCAAATTACATTCACCTTTGTGAGAGGGTGAAAATCAATTTTCTGGGAAGGCTGGCAGTAGAGGCTTTCAGCTTTGGGGGATCATAGTTGTAGAGCTATTAGTATCTAGCACTCAAGGGAGGTGATGCTAGTAGAGGCTTGTGGGACTTCCAGAGCAGCAAGGGGTCTCCATGAAGCTGTTTCCTAATGAGTGTTTGGGTAACCTCAATCACAGACTCTCTGGTCTCCCAGAAATACCAAACACTCTTTAATGAATTGCTTTTTTATTTATACTAGCTTACATGGGCTTGCTCCTCTGGATGCAGAGATACACTGCTCTTTTTGCAGTTCCTGTTATGCACCAACCAGAGTCTCATGCCCTCTAGTGATAATCCCTCTGTCTCTGTAATCTGTTCTCTCAACTACCATTTCCCTTCTCTTCAAAAAGTAAGAGACCATTTCAGGCTTTTTTTTTTTTTTTTTTTAATGACACCTTAATTGCTGAGTACTGTTTTTCACAGCAATGATTCTCACTCTGAGGTGCCAACTAAAAATTACTTTCTCTCAAGCGCCTGGGTGGCTGAGTTGTTTAAGCGTCTGACTCTTGATTTTGGCTTAGGTCATGATCTCAGAGTTGTGAGACTGAGCCCCCTGTTGGACTCCAGGACAGGTGTGGAGCCTGCTTAAGATATTCTCTCTCTCTCTCTCTCTCTCTCTCTCTTTCTCTCTCTCTCTCTCCCCCTCCCCCACCTCTCTCTCCTTTTACCCCTTCCCCTGCTTGTGCTCTGTATCTCTCAAAATTACTTTCTCTCTCCTCAAAGAATTTAGCCCATTTTTCCATATCCAAAGTCTCCTATAGTATTTTTAAATGGGGCACTTGGGTGGCTCAGTTGGTTTAGTATCTGACACTTGGTTTCAGCTCAGGTCATGATCACAGTTCATGATCTCAAGCGCATTTGAGCTTCGTGGTGACAGCTTGAAGCCTGCTTAGGATTCTCTCTTTTACTCTCTCCCTGCCCTTCTCACTCTCTGAAAATAAAGAAAACATTAAAATATTGAAGAAACTGGAGCTTCTTCTATCTGGCATATATTTGGTTATTTTTTGTGGAGCCCACATTTTCTTGGGTTTTATTTTGCTTTCATTAAAACAGCTCAATCATCTCCTTAGCTGTGCTAGATTTTAATTCCAGGACACAGGTAAACTATGAAGTAATTTTGAAGGTAAAAGATATTTTTAAAAACCTTTTTTTTCCACATTTATTCATTTCTGAGAGACAGACAGTATGCATGAGGGAGGGGCAGAGAGAGAAGGAGACACAGAATGTGAAGCAGGCCCTCGGCTCTGAGCTGTCAGCACAGAGGCCAATGCAGGGCTCCAACTCATGGACCACAAGATCATGACCTGAGCTGAAGTCAGATGCTTAACTGACTGAGCCACCCAGGCCCCCCAAAGGGAAGAGACATTTTTAAGAAACTTGGGGGAAAACTAGAAACTTCTTAAGATCAAGACTTTCTTGTTCTAGAGATCTTAGGAGGAAAATCTAAGATACAGAATTTTAAAGATCTCCATCAAATCCTGGGAATGATGAAGTTTGACCTAAGGGGGAAAAAAAGATCTGAAAATTCTACTGTTTCTGACATCTGATCGATTTGTTTTGGAAAAATGGTATATGCTTGCTGATGCATTTGAAGATGAGTGCTTGCTAGATTACTGCTGAGTACCAGAGTGGTCCTGAGGGGGAGAGTTTCCAGGAACTTAGACCTTCAGCATTTAGGAACAGTGAATATTGTACTTTGAGACTCAGTGTGGGGACTGGATTATAATAATAGAATCCATGAGCTGCATGACCTCATGGAATTAAGTCTCAATCCTTAGAGAGGAATGTGGCATCAAATCTGTTCTGTTCTTGTCATGTTTTTAAAATCTCTAAAAGGCTGTTTCCCGACCTCTACAGCAATTCCTCTTTCCACACTAACAAGTGCCTATCTCTTTTTCCTGCCTACCTTCAACAAGCAGTTGAGTCTAAATTTTTCACTGCTTTGCCTGATTCATGTTTGCACTGAGGTACATATTTTAACATCGCTGTTAAGACTTACAAATTTTACCAACTGCCTTTTTTTCCTCTTAGAGAATGTATTATTTTGTATGTGAAGATGTAAGTGGGGAAAGAGGAGTTATTTCCCTCTGCTTTGCACATTTTCCCAGACATGTCAATATTACTTAGCACCACATATGCTTAAATCTCCTAATATTTATAAATAATTTCAAAAGCAATTTGCTTACATTTCTTTAGACATTTTATAAATATTATATTAATCTGAAATGCTTACCTTCATAGTATATTTAAGACAAATGCTGCAAAAATTGTCCTGTTCATATTGAAATATTATAAACTAAGTTAATTTGGGAAGCTTATTAAAAGTAATTATTTTTAAACTTACTGAAATGAAACAATGTCACTTGAAAGTGAAAAGAATTTGACTTACTAGAGGAAATCCAGTACAATGCAACATGAATTATGTCCAAATGGATTAGGATCCTGTTATCTGGAAAGAAAAAGCCCAGATAATGTGAAAAGAATGTTTTCATCCATGTTGTTAAATCAATACAACATAGTTGCTTAAAAGGACCAGCAGAAGCCTCAGAGTTTACTTTTATGTTTCTAGATAATTTTTTTCTCAACTTTCTCAAACCAAATCTATAGTTTAAATCAGTTCACAGATATTTACTGAAATTGTGGCGTAAAACAAAATCTCTGCAACCGTTAAAAAGAATGAGGATTGTCATGAAGGCTGCACAGCTCTGAATATTCTAAAAACCACTGAAAGTGATTGCATGGTATGTGAATTATATCTCAATAAAACTATTTTTCAAAAAAGAACAAGGAGAGAGGTGCCTGGGTGGCTTGGTCAGTTGAGCGTCTGGCTCTTGATTTTGGCTCAGGTCATCTCAGGGTCATGGGATTGAGCCCATACTGAGCATGGAGCCTGCTTGAGATTCTCTCTCTTCCTCTCTCTCTCCACCTCTTCCTCACTCATGCTCTCTCTAAGACAAAAATAAATTAAAAAAAAAAAAACCACAAGGAGTTATATGGCCTTTTATGAGAAGAGAGCCAAAATATACTGTATAGATGAGAAATGGAGGAAACAACAGAAAAAGACATATAGGATGATCTTATTTATATTTAAAATTTCTGGAAGGATATATAAAGAACTGTCAGCAACTGTTACTTTTGGGTTATTGGATTGGGAAGTTTAGGTGGAGTGGCAACCAGAGAAGTCTTATTTTCCCCTTTGTGCCTTTCTATGCTGTTTTAGTGTTTACAATGAGATTGTAGTTATTTTCATAATTTTACCTCTCTATTTTTATAATCTTTAAAATTGAATATTTAATAGGGTGCCAGGTATCAGATGCTCAGGAATCTAAGAGTTCCAGAGGCTGCATAAACTGCCTGGTGATGAGCAATGCACAGGAGAGGGTTGAGGTGGATAGGAGCCACTAAATGATTATTGACTCCATGATAAAATGGATGGGTGAACTGTAGAGTTTTGTCTTTATATGGCATGATCAACTAACAAGTAATTATCTATTGCTACTCTGAAAAAGTAAGATATATAGGGTAGAAAAACACAGTTTAGAATAAATCCCTTCTTTTCCCAAAGTATGCTGAATATGCCTGAGGAGAAGCACCTAGGTGGCTTAGTGGGTTAAGCAGCCAACTCTTGATTTCAGCTTAGGTCATGATCGCATAGTACATGGGTTCGACCCCAGTGTGTTGATCTCTGTGATGACAGTGCTGAGAATGCTTGGGATATTCTCTCTCTCTCTCTCTCTCTCTCTCTCTCTCTCTCTCTCTGCCTCTGTCTGTTCCTCCTGTGTGTTCTCTCTCCTCTTAAAAATAAACATTTAAAAAATATGGCTGAGGAAATAAAACTTCTCACATATTTAAGAAAAATACAACTAAAAGGCAGTAGATATGAGAGGACTACAAAAAAGGCATTCTTGTCTTTCTTGCTACCCTAATTTCTTGTGCTCCAAATTCTTAGCTTCTTGGGACATTGGAATAGCCAGTGTCTTCTCTATTCCTTTCCTGCCATTGCTTCCCATGAGATGAGAAAGGACTGGGAAACAGAGAGGGTAGACCAGTTTGAATGGGTGCAAAGGTTTGTGTGAAGGGGTAAAAGGGAATAGTAAACATTGTGTGGCACATAGTTATGAGGTTGGGACACCATTGCAGAAGACTTCTATGCTTGATCATGACACAAACTGCCATCCTAGAGAACTGGAAAATCTAATCTACACAGGTACAAATAAAGGAATTTGCATAAACTGTAATTTAGGCACAGGAAAAAAGGTCGTTGAATGATAGGAAGTAAGAATATGGGGACCCAGAGTTCAGACATTGGACATATTGTCCTAAGTGACATGGCTTACTGAGTGGCTTTACAAGGTAGCAGAAGGATTTTTCTGGGTGATAATGGAACTCTTCCAGTAGATAAGAATGAATTTTTAGGTGCCATTTTGTTCAAATTTGACAAGTTTTTCACCCCTGCAGGCTGTTGACCATTGTCACCTATGTGGTCTAATGACAAAAGATGGTACATCATTCAGATGTTTCCTTTGTGCTGTTTGTGCACCCTTTAGGTTTGATAAACCTATAAAGCAGTAGCTATTGGTATATGAGTTTCATTTCTGTCCTTCTCCAACCCAACCCCATCTTCTCAGACACAAGCCCATGGACCTGTGAATAACAGCCTAAGACGTTCAAACTTTATCATGCAGACAATACTAAATAGTTAAGCTTTCTTGGGCAGAGATGCAAAGAGTGCTTCTGGAAGGCTACCATGAGACCAGAACACAAGTTGGATGGAAGTGGGGAGATGATTGGCATGGGGGGAGCCATTTATGGTAAGCTAGAATATATCAGGTGCAAGGTTATATGAACATGGGGAAGAGTGGAGTCTTCCATTCTTATTCATTTAGGGGAAAACAGAACTGAGCTCATCAATTTCTTTCCCTTTTACAAAGTTCCTTTAGACCATACCCAGTGAACCATGGTTCCTAGTAGTCATGCCCTTCTGTAGTCCACCATCTCCACATTGAATCTGGTTGACCTTGTGACTTCTTAATCCAGTATAACGGGCAGGAGTAACACTGTGCCAGCCCTGGGCCTAAGCACTAGGAAAGACCTGGCAGCTTCTGCTTTTGTGTTCTCAGAAACCAATTATCATGTGAGAAGTTTGGGTGCCCCACTGGGAGATAGGCTACATGAAAGGCCCTGGAGGATGAGAGCTCTGTGGAGAGATACACCAAGTAGTGAAGCACTAAAGCACCAGATACCAGAAGGAAGAAGTCATCTCAGACATTCCAACAGATTCAGGCTAGGCTGCCCAATGTCTCCAGCCCAGCCACCAGCTGACTACAACCACACAAGAAACTCCAGCAAGACCAACAGAAGAAACACTCATCTGAGTCCACTCATCCCACTGGAATTATGAGAAGTGGGGATACGTTATTGTAAAGTGACTTATTGTGCAGAAACTAATATCTGAATCTAAAGTCTTGCTAACAGATCCTGGACTTGACTACGTCCAGTCCTTTGCTTCAACTCCCAGTAGGAGCAACCAACATCTATTGAGTATTAACTACCCACCAGGCACTGTTCTAGGTGCTTTACATGTCTCAAGTAATTTGATCTACAACAACAACTCTGAGCTATGTACTAACACCAGCCATATTATTTACTAGGGAAACAGGCACAGCAAGTTGACTTGCCTTGCCCAATCTTACACAGCTCATCAGCACCTAGATTTAAAGCCTGACCTCTACTGCCTCCTAGTCTCAAGACTTGCCAATCTGGCCATCTTTCTTTTGTCAACAAATATCTAGAACTATGACGGGCCTTGATTGAAAAGGACAGGATTTAGCCACAAGTCAGTCACAAGTGGTGACTCTTCTTTAGGTTTTTGCTTCGATATGGAATCAAATGTATCATAATAGCACGATTTACGAAGTGCTGAGAAAGTCCCCTAGCAACCCCCTACCCTTCAATGATCTCCCATTATCTGTAATAGATGCTAAATTCCCTTCAGTAGTGGAGCATTTATCAAAATGTCAATCCTCTAAGTTGGCTATTATCTTAAGCCATTGTTTCCAAGATCTATGCTACAGAACCTTCTTTTCTAAGATGTATTCATGCACCAAATGCCTCCCCAACTGGTGACTATAAAGTCCCACTTTCTTTTTATATGCAGTTTTGCCATAATCATCAGCTTGTGTTTTTACCTGCTTCTCCTTTGCGTGTGTTTCTGGAAAGGCGCATACATCACACAAATGTGTCCTGGTTGCAGCTTGTCATCTTAGCCAGCCCCGTGGCTCCACCCACAGCCCCATTCTCTGCAGACCATCTTTTGCCATCTCATATTTGGCCTTTCATAAACAGTTGCTGTTCCTTCTGTATGCTTTGCCCCAATCATGAAAACAGGGAATTTCCTTAATTCCACACACAATAGTTATGATCAGCCTGTAGCTGATATAGAGACTAAAAGGGGATTATAATCAGAGAAATAAAGGACTAATACATGAGATGTGATCATAAGCCAACTCTGCCACAGGAGGTCTGCCAACAGCCACCATTCTCCACTTGCCAAGATGTAGTGGTACCATTATGTAGTATGGACTGCCTCCAGGAGAGACCCCAAAGGTCTCTTCTGCCTGGAGACAGGCTCCAATTTGTCAGGCCCCAAGGGATGAAACCATTCCCCTTCTTTACTTTACCATGGTGAATGAAAAACTACACAGAAACAACAGAGAAGAAATACTGAGAACACCTCATTTTGAGTAAAGCTGGAAGGTACAGAGAAAATGCCCTTGAAATGGACCTCTAAGTCAGTAGGCTGCTTTTATGGAGAGCATTTGAGCAGTGTTCAATCTAAGCAATAGCTGCCAATTTCAGGGTAAGTCCCATCTAGAGCATGGCCACTAACTGGAAGGTTTCCTTATCTATACCCTTTGCAAACAATCAGATGTTCCCTCAACTCATCCTTTCACAGACTCATTTCAATTGTCTGACTCTTTTGGAGGAGACTCCATTTAACCTTCCTCATCATGTACAAACTGAGGTCTGGGCTTCTGTTTTCACTTCTCACCCCATGCCAGCCCCAGGAGGCATGAATCCTCATACCTTGAACCTCTGGGGCAAGGGTCTGCAAACCTTTTCTATTAAGGGATATATAGTTAATTAAATATATTCAGCTTTAAGAGTCATATGATTTCTGTCTATACCACTCAGTTTCATTGTTACAGTACAAAAGGAGCCAGAGACAATATGTTAACACTGGGCCTGACCAGGTTCCAATAAAACTTTACAAACCCAGGGGGCAGGCTGAGTTTTGCTCCCAGGATGTTGTTGACCCCTGATCTAGAGCAGCATCACCTTCTGTGTTTTTGTTCATTTGCTTCTGTGTCTGGGCTTTCTCTTTGTTTTTTCTGTCTACAAAGGGTTCCTCCTATCTTCTTGTGAGTATAATAAGACATTTTCAAGTGTCTTTGAGGGGCACCTGGCTGGCTCTGAATAAGAGCATGAGACTCATGATCTTGGGGTCATGAGTTCAAGCCTTATGTTGGGTGTACAGATTACTGAAATAAAAACAAAAGCAAAAACTTTAAAGTATCCTTGAGTGGTTTATCCAGATTGGGGTGTTCTGGGGTGGTAGAGGGATTTTTATACCTAGTTCTCCATCTCGTTGGAAATATAAATCTAGTATTCTTTTCTGTCTCTTTAATGTCAGCTTTCAATGTCACTATGTTTTTAGAAGTCTCATAAATGGAATATAGCTGTATTTTGTTTTACTTTTCAATCTGATAGCCTCTGCCTTTAAATGATGAGTTAATTTATATTTATTGTGATTTCTATTACATTTATTTCTATCACCTTACAGTCTATTTCCTTTACCATGCAATTTCTGTTCCTCTTTCTTCTCCTTTTTTTTATTTCACTACATTAATCAAATTTTTCTTTATTTTTTTCCCTTCTAGTTGGAAATTCAACATTAAATCTTTCTTCTTTCAACACAGCCCTTATATTTTAATAGGCACAAGTAATTTAATAAAGTCTAACACCATTCCAAATCTCTATTCTCCTCCCCAGGGATGGGGGACACTTAGGACCCTTAAAATGATCACACTCAAGTTTTTTATTTTAATGTTACCTAGTACAGTTTTAAATCCCCTAGATGGATTTCTCAGTCAGTGTTTACCAGTTTCTTTGCTCACCATTACTTCTTGCATCCTATATATTCTTCTGCATTTATTTGTTTCCCCTGAACTACATCCTTCAATTAGTTGTTCCTTCAACAAGAATCTAAGTGTAGGATTTTTATTTTGTCCTCATGCCTGAATAATATTCCACCTGCATATAAAACTCCGGGTTGGCAATATTTTTCTTCAAGACTCTGAAGATATTATCACCTAGATAATCTAGAATCTTCTAGAATTTATGTCTGCTATTGAGATGTGCTGTTAATTTAATTATTCATTCATGGGGAGTCCCTCTTTTTTGCCTGCTTTTGACATTTTCTCTTAGTTTTCTTAGTTTCACAACAATATTTCTGTGTGTGATTTACTTTTACTTACACTGTTTTTCTTGAATATTCATATATTTCATCAATTCTGGAAATTTCCATCATTACATTTTTTTAAATGTATTTTTAAAAATATTGCCTCTTTATTGTTCTCTCTATTCTCTTCTTTTGCAACTTTCTGTTACAAATATGTTGGACCTTGGGGTGCCTGGGTGACTCAGTCAATTGAGCATCCAACTATTGATTTTGGTTTAGGCCATGATCCCAGGATCATAGGATGAAGGCCCATGTTGCGGTCTGTGTAAGCATGGAGCTTGCTTGAGATTCTCTCTCTCTCTCTCTCTCTCTCTCTCTCTCTCTCTCTCTTTCTTTCTCTCTCTCTCTTTAAAATAATTTAAAAAAGGAATATTTTGGATCTTTTCATTTTATTTTGTATATTTCTTGTTCTTTTAAATTATCCATCTCTTTCTTTGCTATATTTTCAGATTTTTTTTCCTATTTTACACTTATTTCTTCAGCTATGCCTAATCCACTATTTAATTCATTCACTGCGTTTTCTTTACAATTACAAGGCTTTTGATTTTCGTAATTTTTAAATCTTTCCTTAAAATTTGGAATTTCATTTAGAAATACTTTATGGTTTGATGTAGTGTAACCACTAATCTGGTTACCCATAATCTGGTATATAGACTGAAAATTTGTGGCATACTCCCACCAAAATCATGTGTTAAAATCCTAACCTCCTGTGTTGGTATTAGGAGAAAGGGCTTCTGGGACGTGATGAGATCATGAAGGAGGAGCCCACATGAATGAGCTTAGTGCCCTTATACAAGTGGCCCCAGGCAGTTCCACCATGTGAGGTTGCACTATGAAGACTGGTCTGTGAACCAGGAAACTAGCCTCACTAGACTGAATCTGGCAACACCATGACTTGGTCTTCCCAGTCTCCAGAACTATGAGAAATCAATTTTTGTTGTTTATAAGCCACTTGGTCCATATAATTTTGTTATAGCAGCCTAAATGGACTAAGACATTTGTAGAAAGAATGTCCTTATACAAATTTCAACTCTGTCATGTACTGAATATGTGACTTAAAGCAAGTTACTTAATTTCTCTGTGCCCCAGTTTTCTCCTCTATATTATGGAAAAATACTACTACCTCATAATACAATAATAGTGTTGTGAGGATTAAATGAGTTAATATTTGTAAAACATTTCTAAAAGTGCCTAGCAAGTGGCCAGTGTTGTACTACCATCATCATCTTCATCAACAGTATTTAAAGTAGACTTTTCTTTTTGCATTTCTTATTCCTGAGTTTTAATTACTTCTGTTATAGCTTTAATAGCTTTAAAGATATTTTCTTTGGGAGTTAATTTCTAAGTTCCATTCTAGAAACTCAAGTTATTGGGTCTAATCCTCCTGTATCTTGTGTCCACTGACTGAACCTCACACAAAAATTGTTATTTGCTTATTCTGTAACTTTTTATCATGGATGCATCTTTAGTAAGGTTGTCATTTTGTGAGAATCCCTGGCTACATAGGTGTGTCTGTTTCTCAAAGTGGTTTTGTATTTGTTATGCAAGGAATAACGGGTATATCTCTATCTATATGTTTTAAATGGAGTTTCATGGGGCGCTGAGTGTCACAGTCAGTTAAGCATTCTGCTTTGGTCTCAATTTCAGGGCCATGAATTCAAGCCATGTGTTGGGCTCCATGCTGAGCATGAAGCCTACCTAAAAAAATAAATTAAAAAAATTAAATAAATAAAATGGGGTTTCATGGAATATAACTAATTTAAACGCTAAGCCTGAGTTAAGAATCCAGCATGGAGTTTGGATTTCTTAGGGAATTACATGTTTTTTAGATCTGAGGGTCTTAGGCTTTTTGGGTCTTAGTTCTAATACCTTGCTTCACCAAAAAGAGGACTTATATCTTCATGAGCTTTAAACCAAAGCCTCCAGGTTATCAGGTAACCACTGAGGTCACCACTCTGGCTTTAAATTTTCTTTTCTTCCTTCCTTCTTTCCTCATGTTCTTTTGTTCTTTCTTTTTTAAAGCAGGTTTCAATTCTCTTCCAAAACTATTTTATGGAGCTTTTGTAGATGTTTCCAGTCTTTTTGGGGCATGCTAGCTCTCCATTTTGCAGAACTCCAGGAGATTTCTTCCTTCACATAATATAATTTCACAACTATCTTCCTTCCTTACCAGTCTCCCTTCCTTTTCAATATTTCCTTTTATTTTTTTCTTATCACCTTCCTTCATTTCACACCAGGCTCTTTCCTTCTTTGGTAGAATATTTCAATCCTACTGAGTCCTGTGTGTTCTATGTCAACCTGAAAAGATAAATAGCCTTATTAATTGGTCTTCTACTCTCATTGAGACACTAAAGCATTTATACCAAGGGCAACACATATTGGGTTGATGGAGGAAAGGTTCACTTTAAAATCAGACTTTGATCCTGTAGAAACATTTCCTGGTGTCTCTCTTCTTCTCGTCTCTCTAGTGAGTATTTTAGATTTAATCATTCTTTCTGATGGCTATTGATGTGTTAGTCGTATTTTCTCACTGCATTTGTGACTGTGATGAACGTGCTTTGAAAAATAAGCTTGGTTTGCTACACTATCTTGGGGAAGAGTACCCAGACTGGCTAATATAAAGATTCAAACCTCCTTGGAAGCTATATTCCTACATTGAAGATTAAAACATTAGGCAAAATAATCTCTCTACTGGTAGCCATTACCATACCCAACTCCTTTGCTCTGATTTCTAACTCTCCATGCTAACTTTTTGGAGACTGTGACTCCTCTTGTAGAACAGAGGCCCATGTAGAGAGGCCAACCAGCAAGCATGGTTCTATCAGGCCACATAATGTGAACTTTCTCTCTAAAAATCAGTAAATTAGAATTTGGCATTATGAAAACCACAATATGGACCTCATTGAGCCATTGCTGTTTAAAAATCATAGTAAAATATACATAACATTTACCATTGTAACCTTTGGTGAGTATCCAATTCAGTGGTATCATGTACATTCCTTTATTGTGAGACCATCACCTGTATATACCTCCAGAACTTTTTCATCATCCCAAACTGAAACTGTATCCATTAAACACTAACTTCCCTGTCTTCTTTCCCTCAGTTCTGGTAACCACTATTCTATTTCTTTCTCTATAATTTTTTTAATGTTTACTTATTTTTGAGAGAGAGAGTGGCAGAGGGGAAGAGAGAGACACACACACAGAATGCAAAGTAGGCTCCAGGCTCTGCACTGTCAGCACAGAGCCCGATGCGAGGCTTGAACTCACAAACTATGAGATCGTGGGGTGAGTTGAAGTCAGATGATCAACTGCCTGAACCACCCAGGTGCACCCTCTTTCTCTATAAACTTGACCACTATAGGTACCTCAGATAAAAGGAATCATGCAATATTTATCCTTTTGTGTCTGGCTTATTTCTAGCATCCTATTTTCAAGGTGTATTCTTGTTGTATGTGTCAGAATTTTATCGCATCCTTACTTTTAGTATACTGGATTTTATACATTTTTCCATTCTGGGATAGCTAATTTTTTATTAGTCACAAGCCTGGAAAGCACTTTCTCTGTACAACAGATGCTGAGACCATGGCAGACATCTCTCCCTCCTCGGCCCTTTTGATGCCATTCTCTTCCATAGCTGTTACTCTGGCTCTGTTGTGCTTGAACTTTCTTTTGCCTTTTAGCAAAAGAAAGGCTTTGGAAATATCATCTTTGCATGAAAAGGGAATTTTTATTCTGAAATATGTAAGCTGCTTATTAGGTGAAGATTTGAAGGCACTGACCTTCACAAGTAGAGGAGCTGACTAGTCTAACAAGAAAATGATGTCTTCGGTGGCCTCAGCATGTCTTTAATCCATTTCTGACCTCCCTGCAACCTTGGGATATTGTGGAATGTATCAGTCAAGTCTTGGTCATCCATGCCCAGACACAGTTTCTCGTTACTGGTACTTATCTCCATCTTATTCCCCCTGCTCCCACTCACCCCCAAAGGACTCCTCATCAGTCCTGCTCTGTGCCTCAGCCACTTCCCTTTGCCTAGGCTCAAGGCCCAGTCTCCTTAACCTGACTGGTAGGATCCAATATGATAGAACCCCAAGTTACCTTTCCAGATCCACCCAAACAGGGTACTACTATTTTAGTTGTATCCTATATTTTCCTTCTTTGTCTTCTTTCATGCTTTTATTTTTGATGAAAACACCATTCCCCAAGTCTCTTTCAAAATTATGGCCCCTAAATAAAACTCCTGTTAAACATCCATCTTATCCAAGAAACCCTTTCACATTCTTCCAGCTTCATCTGATCAATCATTCTCTGTGGACTCCTCAAAACACTTTTATTTCTACCTTTCTTTGAAGTCGCTCAGATTATCCTTTGAATTATAACTATGCACACATTGTCTTAGTGCCTCAAACTTGTAGTCTGTTCTTTGCTTAAGGAAGTTACTGTATCTTGCTGTCCCACAACACCTATCATTGTGACTTGTACAGTGTAGGTTCTTATAAATATATTCAGTCTATTATTTGCTTTTTCCTTGGAGCAGATTTGTGGTATTGCAACTTCAAATCAATCGTGGAACCAGTTCTATAATAGCTCACTTTTCTGGATTCCCAGTTGGAACAATGAAACGTAGGAAATAGATCTGAGGGGTGGACTGGTTTCCACAGCTGATTATTTACCCAGAGTAAGTAGAACATAGATAACATTTTGTTTGCCTCTTCATTGGTTTTTGTTGGTTGCAATGTTGGGAAGATGTGTAAAGCAAAGGACCTTAGATGAAAGATAAAGTGATATGCAAGGGCGCCAGGGTCTCAGTTGGTTAAATATCCGACTCTTGGTTTCAGCTCAGGTCATGATCCGGAGCCCCATGATCGAGAGAGATATTCTCTCTCTCTTTCTCCCCCTTTCCTCTGCTTCTGTACACACTCTCTCTCAATTAAAAAAGTGATATGCAAATGAAAATAATCTAAATATTAGATAATTTATTCTTCTTATTCCAATAGGGCATGGGGTAAAATCACATTGCTCAGATGATTTCTCTAACTCTGGAATGCCCACAGTATTTCATGATGATAATGATTAAGCCACTGTAGAGAGTAATGGCTTTCCCAAGAAATTTTAGAAATTAGAAAAAATATATACAATCCTAAATTACTACCTTTTGTCTAATTCTTTTTTTTAACATTTATTTATTTTTGACAGAGAGCAACAGAGCATGAGCAGGGGAGGGGCAAAGAGAAAGGGAGACACAGAATCCAAAACAGGCTCTAAGCTCTAAGCTGTCAGCACAGTGCCCGACCCAGGGCTTGAACTCAAGGACCCTGAGATCATGACCCAAGCCCAAGTCAGTTCTTTAAATGACTGAGCCACTCAGGTGACTCTGTAGATAATTCTTGACTAATTCTCTACAAAATATATAATATTGGTTTCTAGGTTATTTGCCTGATGATTTAAAAATTATTTTATACTTATAAAAATAATACTAATTTATGTTTAAGGTTTCAGGGGAAAAATGGTTTAATGATGGGCTTTTCCAGTGAACACTGTGATGCTCAGTGTTTAAAAAAACAAATCATAAATCCATTCTGGATTGAGTGATATCTCTTTAGGGGAAGTAAAAAATCAAATCAGAAATGAGAGAACAGTGAGGAGTGAATAATGAAGCAGCAAATTATAAGTATTTCAGTTATTTATCTTGGGAGACACTGAATACCAGAGCTACCGGCTATTATTTTAGGATTCTTTGAAGACAGAAAAAGTCCTGAAGGACTGAGGAATGAAACATTTATAAAGTTCATTTATTTTTTAAAAGGGAGAGAAACCCCAATAATGAAATATTAGTTTACTTAGCTCTAATTCTGAAATGAAGATTGTAGACTAAATCCTCAAAAATCTGCTTGTGGTATTGACTTCTACCGGCACACAGGATCCTGTAGAGGAACGCTGTGGCTTTATGAAACTCAGTATGTGTCAGACCATTTTAATTTCCTTTCATGACAGGATGACGAGACATGCAGCTTGGAGGCAAGCAACAGAAGCCATTTATCTGTCTTTAATTCAGGCTTTCAATCCTTTTCTGCATGTGATGCCCAGCAGCCAGCTAGGAAAATAAGTCAAGCACCATGTTTCTCAAGCTGCAAGCCCTGGAGAATTCCATGAGAATTTTTACATGTAAGAATAAACATTCTTGTGGAGAAGATTATCCATTAAAAAGTACTCTACCAGTTAAGAAGGAAAATACTAACTTCGGTTCTGCAGTAAAAATTGTAATTGGGGGGCACCCGTGTGGCTTAGTTGGTTAAGTGTCTGACTTGGGCTCAGGTCATGATCTCGTGGTTTGTGGGTGCCAGCCCCGTATCGGGCTCTGTGCTGACAGCTCAGAGCCTGGAGCCTGCTTCAGATTGTGTCTCCCTCTCTCCACTTCTAAAAAATATATTACATTATTAAATATCATCACCATGCTGTGATCCCCAGAACGTGCTCCTTTCATAACTAAAAGTTTGTATCCTTTGACCAATTTAGCCAACATCTGCCCATTTACCCCACCCCAGCCCTTGATAACCACCGTTCTATTGTTTCTATTTTCAACTTTTTAAAAATTATTCCACATATAGGTAATACTATACAGTATTTGTCTTTTTTTGGTCTGTTTTACTTAACAAAATGCCCTCCAGTCTCCTCCCTGTTCTCAAAATGGCCAGATTTTCTTCTTTTTATAGCTGAATAATATTCCATTGTGTACATATGCCACATCCTCTTTATTCATTCATCGATGGACACTTAGGCATTTTTCCATATCTTTGCTAGTATAAAAAAGAGACCTACGTGAGGTAATGGACGGTGTCCATTCACTTGATTGTGGGAATCACTTCACAGTGTATATGTATATGAAATCATCACATTGTACACTTTATATACAATTTTACTAATTATACCTCACTTTAATATATATGTATATGTATGTGTGTATATATGGATGTATATATATATGTACTGTTCCTGACATTGAGGAATAAGATTCTGAAGACTTTTAGAAGTTCACCCAGAGGAATGCCCTGCCATATTTACACACTATCCATTCTTCTAAACATTGGCTCTTAACCCCCAACTGCAAATCACCAGGGGACATTTTTTAGATAGGGCTTCCCAGTCCCATTCCCAGAAATTCTTATTCTGTAGGCCTGAGGAAGGGCCCCAAACAGTGTTTTTTAAGAGCTTCCCTGGTGATGCTAATGTGCACTGGTGTTGAGAACCACCTGGCGTAGATGCATGACTGCTGCCCACCCCACCCACAGCCAGGCGATCTGTTCCAATGCCCATGCTCCTCACTACTCTGCGACCTCTTAGAATCAGGACTAGTTGTTCTTCTTCTAATTATTATTTCACATTTTATCTTAAAGACACTATAAATTTTTCTTGAAGCAGTGCTAGCCAGCCTGGAGCCATTGTAGGGCCTGCCATCTGCCAATGTGTAGACTGTATGGGATGCATCTATGCAACCCAGTAGAGCTCCAGGCTCTGCGCCAGTGATGCCCTTTCCCTTCGCTTTTCTCTTTTTTTCTCCACTTATTCTAACCTAAGCTACCTCAATATGCTTTTATTTATCCTTATAAACTGTTGCTAATTATTTCTGGGAAGAAGGAGGGATATGTATTTACAATGAATGAGCAAAGGAACAAACATATCAAAAAATGCACATGAACACCCATACACAGAAATAACCCAAGAGAGTTTTTGCAAGCCTTTCTGTTTCTTGAAGAGTGCTCAAGGAGAGGAAGATTAAATAAGCAGAGAAGATGGAATTAGAAGTGAGGTGAAAAGTCAGTGCCCAGGCATAGAGCAGGCATAGGTGAACAATCAAAGAGTACCTACAGAGGACTAAACTTTCAAGTGAGGACAATCTGGGCCAAATTCATGAAAAAGAATGAATGTTCTCAACACAATAATGAATGTGAACACATCAGTATCTTCCTAGTGCAATCCCAGTTCTAAGGGAACAAGAAGGGAAGTTATTATGGGCTGAGGGGGAGCTAAGCTCAGAGACTTTCCTGAAGGTGAATCTCAGGTTTGGTTTTGACAGCAGGGAAACCCATATGCTATAGAAGAAAACAAGGGGCTCTAGACATCACCACAACTCTACATTGATGGTAAAAAAGGCCTTTCCTCCTTACAAAGTGAGATGCAGTGGGAAGGACAGTCGGAGGGGCTATCTGACAAGGGACTGACAGAGGAAAGGATGAGTCTTGCAAAGATTAAGGACATTTTAGTGAGAGTTTATAAGGGAAATGCTATCAAGAGGATTCATTCTTCATTTAACAAATACTTTTTGAGTGCCTAGTATGTGACAGGCACAATTTTAGGTTCTTAGGGTACATCAGTAAATAAAACAGGTACACACTTTGCCTTCATGAAGCTATAATCTAGGCAGTAGACCTTAATTAAATAATGCCCCCAATCACAACAGAATTGCAAGCTGTTGTGAGTACATTGAGGAGGCAGTACAGGGCACTGTGGGAGGCGGAGGGCCAGATTGGCTGGGAGGAATCAAGTTTGAGGACCAGGAAGGTGTTGGACAGATTTAAGAAACATTTAGGAGGATCAGTTAATAGGATTTGGTGATTGACTGGAAGGAGAAAGAATCAACAGAGGTTTCCCAGGTTTCTGACTTGTTCAACTGATACCGTTTTCTGAGATAAGAACTAGTAGTGGGAAAAACACACATATACAAACTTACGTGGATGGACACACACACACACTCCCAGTCAGGAATTGAGAGGAGGATTAACTGTAATCAGTTCTTCCTTCTCTGTCTTTCCTAATGTCCTCTTCTTTTAATAAAAAGGAAAATAAAGGAGATTTCCCAGGAGCAGACAGGTAAAGTTCAACCTGAAGTTTATGGAGAACATTATGAAGTAATCCAGTTGGTCTAAAAATTTTTGAAACAAAGTGAAAACCCCACTAGTGACTGCAGTGTTCTTCTACATTACCTTTAGCTCTAATCTTTGTATTTGATGTTCAATTATTGGAGTACCATATAAATCTCACTCCAAGCATACCTAACAGAAGAAGTTCTCAAACAGACACCCCTCTCCGGGGGTTGTTTATTGTCACTGACTAAAAGAGAAAACCCTTGGGGCACCTGGCTAGCTCAGCTGGTAGAGTGAGTGACTCTTGATCATGGGGTTTTGAGTTTGAGCCCTTGTTGGGTGTGGAAATTACTTAAAAATAAAATCTTAAAATTTTTTTAACATTTATTTTTGAGAGAGATTGAGAGTGCAAGTGGGGGAGGGCCAAAAAGAGGATCTGAAATAGGGTCTGTGCTGTGAGCACAGAGCCCAACATGGGGCTCCAATTCCTGAACCATGAGATCATGACCTGAGCTGAAATCAAGAGTTGGCAGGCACTTAAAAATAAAATACTTAAAATCAGTATATAAAATTTTTTTTAAAAAAGAGAAAACCTTTTCTAAGCAGGAGCAGGCCCCTTTAGATTCAACCAGGCTAGACCATGTTGACCACCAACAGGGAACCCCACCTGTACCTCCATTCTGTCACTCATGCAGCAATGGTTTCAGGATGTAAATACTCTTTATTATGAAATTAAACTTTATTTGAACCACAACCATATAAATATCTGCACGTGACATTATACACCATAGAAGTGTGTCCGCCATCCTCTGGCCATCCCCCATCCATCCTTCCCAATGTCTAAGTGTGTAAGCTTTAGAAACTTCCCAGGTGGTAGCACCTCATACAAAGCACAGTCACATAAAAGGATGACCTTAATGTCTTTTTTAAGATGTTTATTTAGGAGCGGCTCAATTGGTTAGGCCTCCAACATTGGCTCAGGTCATGATCGCATGTTTGTGGGTTCAAGCCCTGTGTCAGGCTCTGTGCTGACAGCTAGCTCAGAGCCTGGAGCCTTCTTCTGATTCTGTATCTCCCTCTCTCTCTGCCCCTCCCCACTCATGGTCTGTCTCTTTCTGTCTCAAAAATAAATAAAACATTAAAAAATATATTAAAAAATGTTTATTTAAAAAATTTTTGTTAACATTTATTCATTTTTGAGAGAGAGAGAGAGAGGGAAAGGGGCAGAGAGAGAGAGAGAGAGAGACACAGGATCCAAAGCAGGCACCAGGCTCTGAGCTGTCAGCACAGAGTCTGACTTAGGGCTTGAACCCACAAGTGTGAGATCATGACCTGAGCCAAAGTGGGACACATAGCTGACTGAGCCACCCAGGTACCCCTTATTTATTTACTTTTTGAGAGTGATCGAGGGGCAGAGAAAGAGGAGGAGAGGGCACAATGCCCTACGTGGGGCTCTAATCCACCAACCACTGGAGCGGGACCTGCGCCAAAACGGAGAGTCAGATGCAGAGTCATCCAGGAGACCCTGACATCTTGCTCTCCAGTCTTAACTCAATTGTTACTAATTCCTCAGCCTATTATGTTAATATTGAAACAAGATTTAAAAATATAGCCTCCTTGAAACACCTTTTCTCAAAAGAAAAGAAAATTGTTAGAAGGCAATTTAGTCATTTGTGAGTTCTAGGAAAAAAATGAGGATCATTCTTTACATTACCTAGGGTTTTCATCTTCATATAAATGTGTAGTCTAGAGTCATTCAGTTCCATGATAAAATTGCAAACATAGGCAGACATAGCCTCGAATCCTATTTCCTGGTGCACTGAAATCATGCAGGTGGTGGGGGGGGGGCGGGTGGAGGCAAGAAAACAAGTATGATCACATGTGCTAAAGAGTAGCTTTCACATATAGACCTACATTACACTGACATTTTTTCCCTGTAAATATTCTAAATGTGCATGATCAATTTCTGTCACTTGTCCAACACCTAGTAAGTACATGACAGTGTTCCAACATTTCTGGATTGGTTTCAGAAACAGAGTGACTGGTAACCATATCTACAAGTGACTAATCTATTTTGATGTGAGTTTAATTAATGCTGCATATGAAATTCCAAATGTTACAATCCAGGAGTTTTAAATTTTTAATTACTAGACTAAGTTAACTTATTCTAAGATGAAATTTGAATTTAATTTAATGTGAGTATTAAATTGTTTTACAATAAATTCAATTTTCAACAGAAAGGGGTTTTATAAAACCACTCTAGTATGATTTTAGCACATAGATGAGAACTATGTAAAAATGTCACAAGTGATATACGCCTTTAACATTACAACTTGAACTACCCAAACTTGCAGGGAAGGATGGGGCTGCACAGCTGTGACATGTAGTCATAAAATCTAAGCTGCTGCTGGATGAAGTTGGAGGTTAGGGGCTGAGGCTGTTGCTGGTACTCCACTAGGACACCATGGGGCAAGCTGATCTGGTCACATTTAAGTCTGTCAAGACATGTCACACAGACCACAGCAGCTAGAAAAGCAGGTAGCATCAGCACGGAACAAATGCATTTATCTTTTGTATAGAAACATTGAACAAACACCCCCATCTCCCTAGCACATGTACTTTGTGTTATTTTCTCTGTTATGAAGACACAACTCACTGAAACTTTTAGCCATATAATTCATAGTTTTGTAGACTCCACCAAACACTCATTTAAATAAATTAACTGAGATAGTTTTAAGTACTCTTCCTTTTCCTTTCTCACATTCTGGAACGCTTTGTGTTCAGGAGAAGAACAGGGGGTGATCTTTGCCATCCTAGACACACAAAGCTGCAGCTTTCTATCTGTTGCCGATTCTTAGAGAAGGATCTTCTTACATGAGGGTATACGTGGAGAGCTAGCCATTACTCCAGAGATGACATTTTACTCTGGGGTGCAATGTTTAAGTTAGTCTGCTGCAACCCTTGCTGAAGAACAGAGTAAATATAGAAGAGGTATGAACATAGACCTCGGGAAACACCAATAAAAGTGATTACTGATCCTTATGAAATTTGAGAAGGGAAAATGAAATAAAATGTGTAAACCTAAGAACCAGCTCCATGAAAGAGCAAATTTATTAAAATTTAGTTTTTGAAGAATAGGAATAAAATCTTAAGATGGACATGAAACTAGGGGAGAAGAACAAATACCTTTTTTTTTAAAAAATGAAACTCAGTTTTGAAAAATCACCATGAAGATAGGGTCTTTGGTTTTTTCCATCAAGAAGAGTGAGAAAGAAAAATTGGGTCCCCTACAAATCCTTTATTGTCAATTTCACATGAAATCTTTGATTTCAAGGAATATGGTTACACACATTGAAATCAGTATTACCTACTTTGAGTAGATAGCCATGTAGTGATTTCTATCTTCATCTGCAGCATTTTATTTTATTTTATTATTATTTTTTAATTTTTAAACTTTCTATTTATTTTTGATACAGAGAGAGACAGAGCATGAGAGGGGGAGGGGCAGAGAGAGGAGGAGACACAGAACCGGAAGCAGGCTCCAGGCTTTGAGCTAGCTGTCAGCACAGAGCCTGATGCGGGGCTCGAACCCACGAATGTGAGATCTGACCTGAGCCGAAGTCGGAGGCCTAACCGACTGAGCCACCCAGGCGCCCCAGCATTTTATTTTTTAAGTAAGCTCTACACCCAACTCAACAACATCAAGTTCAAGTCACATGCTTATCGATTAAGCCAGCCAGGTGCCCCTCATCTGCATCATTTTAAATCATTATACATTTCAGTGTACACAGGATTAGATGTGCCTACATTAACAAACTTGGAAGGCATAGAGATAAAACTGGGTGTAAATGTAATAGTGTTTTGACCTCTCCACTATTTCAGACTTCTTAACAATATCTGGATTTGGAAGGAGAGATGGACTGTAATGATAATAGATGCTATCATTTTTGTTTGGTTTAGTTCTTGTTATATGCTGGGTATTTATGGTATCATTTAGTCCTTATGGCTATACCATGAGCTAGATATTATTTTTATCCCCTTTTGACAGATGATGAAATGTGGGCTTAAGGAGGTCAAAAGAATGGTCCAGAATGACACAGTTAGTAAATAACCAGTCAATTCCCAGCCTCCTAAAATGCTGAAAAGAGTTCTCTGCTTTTCCATCCACTGCTCCCATGGGAAGGCACATGATGAACCACTACACAGACCTGCCCTGACCTACTGGTCAAACTGACCCTCCTGTTCAGTGAAGTGAAAAGCAATGAAAATATTCAACTTGAGCTGAGTCTAATATTTTATCAGCTAGGACCTACCCTATTTATTCAAAACTCACTCACTTGGAAAGCGACTTGACTGAACAGGTAAATAAACAAAGGGAAGGGCTAGAAACTTCCCCAGCTTTTCGAATTAATGATCAACAGGTCTGTGAAGCCTGACATGGGCTGGCAGTAATGGGGAAAAGTTGAAAGTCCTTTGCTAATCCTTCACTTGGCACAAGGATAAAAGGAAACTCGTGCTCTGAACTTTTCACAGAGTGGGAGCTGACTTTACTAAATGTCTTTTCTGGTGATTTCAAGGGGAATGCCAAAGATTGAAAAGAACAGGTCATAGCAATCCCAGTGGTGTTTTCTTGACCGTGGAGGACCCATTAAGAAACAGCATATAATAATCTTGTCACCTAAAATTACTATTTCCATGAGCCATTAAAAGGGACTAATTACCCAAAACAACTTGTCAAAATTAAGCCTGACAGCTTTGCTACCATAATCCTCTGATTGGGCATGGAGGGGGGCTCCTGTGGAAGATACTTAGTGACCTAGCTGTCACCAAGGAGGTTGTCAGCTAACTGACCTTAGACTGCAATGTGATGGAACACACCAACATGAACACAGAGCTCGATGTGGTGCCAGGGACTCCCAGTGGTTCTCCATCCTTTGCGGTCATTTATGGTCCCTTTTAGCATCTGAGGAGAGTAATTGGAACCTCTTTTCACAAAAGTAAATATATGCCTGTACATACAAAATATTCATATATAATTTCAGAGGGTTCAGTTTCCCTGAGTTCCACCATGAATCCTTAGGAATCCACAGAACCCCATGCATGCCCAATTTAGCCCCACCTCTCTGATTCAGAATAGACTTCCAGGAAGGTTTTCATGTAAACTATAGGCAAAAGCAGCAAGGTGAGGCACAAATCCCCCCATGTACCGCAGAACCCAAACAGGGCTGAGCCTTGAAAAATGGCAAAGCAGCAAAGGTTGGCTTTGATGTTTTCAGTCTGGCCCTTATGACTTCTTCTCTTCCACTTATCTCCAGCCTTTTTCATGCCCCCCTTTACTCCTCAACATTTGAGTTTATTAAGCATTTTTATTTCATGGATGCCTGGTATAGAAAGCATAGGAATCTCAGCAACTCAGAGCCTTGGCACTTCCTTTGTCCTGAAAAATCAATCTCAGGCTATTGGCTGCTAATCAAAACCAAGTGGAGAAAATTTATATTCAAAGGGGAAGATCAAAGCTAAGGAGAATAGGAATAACTTGTTCTTCTAGATTAGTGTTTTTTCAAATGTGCCCAATGGCCACTAGCATCAGAACCAGAGCTGGTTAAAAATGCAGATTCTTAGGCTCTATCTTGGACCTATAGATTGAGGGATGAGGGTGAGAGAGGACAGTGAATCCACATTAGTAAAAGAAAAAAAACCCTTAGTAGTAAATTATTTTCACGTTAATATTTGAGAGCAATTGCTTTTTAAACATTTTTTTAAAGTTTGTTTATTTTGAGAGGGAGAGCATGAGCAGGGGAGGAGAAGAGAGAGAGGGAGAGAGGGAGAGAGAATGAATCCCAAGCAGGCTCCATGCTGTCAGTGCAGATCCCAATGAGGGGCTCAATCTCATGAGCTGGGAGATAATGACCTAAGCTAAGTCAGATACTCAACTGACTGAGCCACCCAGGCACCCCTGAGAACAATTGCCTTAAAGACTTTAAAGTGTATCCTGAATCAAATCAAGTTACAACAACATAACTGAACCCCAGTGCTTTAGGTTCCCAAAGAAATGCCAATTCAGATAGAACCAAGATTTAGCATGAACTCTTTCAAGAATTGCCCTGTAAATTTTATAAAAGTGTTAGTGAAGACACTGACTGACCATTATAATATAGCTGATGGTTTTACTCAAGTTTAATGTTTGGATGAAGTTTTTATGATAAGTCAAAGTGTTTCCATTTTCAACTTGACCTCTATGAAACTCAGAACCAAATCTCAGTATTTAGTTAGTATTGCACTAATTGTCTCTTTCATATTGAAAACTCTCCATTGCTCCCTTTAATACATGTCTCTATTCACTTTACCTTAGCTTAAATTATATTAAAACATTCATACTTTACTGAAAGCTGCTATTAATGCCTATTCAGAAAGATGGAGAATACAAGTAATCTGTCAATAGATGAATATGTTACTCTTTTACACTTTATGAAATAGTGGAGAGAAACAGGAGATAGGATATCTCAGTTCCAGTCTGTCTTTCCCTAGCTGGCTTTCCTTTTTTTTTTTTTTTTTTTTTTAAATTCTTTTAGTTTTCCTTTCTTTTTTTTTTTTTTAAATAGTTTGTCAAATTGGTTTCCACACAACACCCAGTGCTCTTCCCCACAAGAGCCCTCCTCCATCACCACCACCTCTTTTCCCCCCTCCCCCTTCCCTTTCAACCCCCAGTTCATTTACAGTATTCAATAGTCTCTCAGGTTTTGTGTCCCTCTCTCTCCCCAACTCTTTCCCTCTTCCCCTCCCCCTGGTCCTCCATTAGGTTTCTCCTGTTTGACCTATGAGTGCAAACATATGGTATCTGTCCTTCTCTGCCTGACTTATTTCACTAAGCATGACACCCTCGGGGTCCATCCATTTTCCTACAAATGGCCAGATTTCAGTCTTTCTCATTGC